>NC_142673.1:8033612-8199862 GCF_964200805.1 Pocillopora damicornis
TGCACAGCACAGTAGAACTTCACAGACTAAGTATCAAATGAGGTCTACGATAATGGAGGGTTGCCCATGCCTCAGACGATTTATCCACTTGATAAGAGCCTTTCAATGGATCTCAACCACCTTATTACAAGCAACGACTTTGCAAAATTATTTTCATCGGAACCTGTCGATTCCAACAAAATGCGAACCTAGGAACGAGGAAATACAAGATGGAACCACAATTCAACTGACCAATGCGCATTTAGTATTTGTTTTCGACCGAGGTATCGAGGTAACTGGATACTAATCAAATGTTTAACTAGCAAGTGTTGTTGGGATATGTAATCAACAAAATGGCCCCGGGTTCAATTTGTAGTGACTTGAAAAATGGCCGTTGTTTCATATCCATGAACGCCAAAATATGATCAAAACTAATAAGCTTCTAAGGCTGAAAACGAAAACAGGCCGACCTCTTGGTGTTGTGCGGAAACATTATCTGCGGAAAGATGTTCCTTGTCACAGTAAAGTTTGTGCAGTTTGCGAACAAGGTAAGTAAGCGTTTGCAAGCAATGGAAGCTACAGCCAATCTTTTAAAGTTTTAATCTTAGTTACAGCATACTATAGTTCAGTATTACACACTTTAATTTATTTTGTTATTTAGGCAACGGAACTTTGCTTTGTAAATCACTGACTCATTACTTTGTTCCTGATTGCCAGGTAAGTTGAGTTTGTTTACCGCACTTTGACCGATCTTGGCCCAAGGGGTCCATGTGTCATTCTTCCGTTCAATTTTCTTTTAAAATTAAAAATTGAAAATTGATGTGAATTTTTGATTTTCGTTATTTTCTATCCTAAAAAATACGAAAGTGCCAAATCAAAAAAATTTTTTTTTCTTTTGATAGAATATTGAAACGCAACTTTTATTTTTAATTTAATCTTGTCAACAATAAAAAGAAAAATGAAACAGAGCGGCAATTTTGCTTTTGCAACAATGTTGCAGTCTGTGGCATGGCTTAGTTTTTCTTTTTTCAGTGGCAGTGTAAAAATTGAATTTACCGTATTAGTGGAGGGGTTCATACACATGGTAAATTTTGCCGCCAGCATCATCTGCCCCATGGTCAGGTCCGCTCCTTGCTAAAGGGTTGGGAATGAAGTGAGAGTTTAGGTGTCTCTTCATGGTCTTTCATGACGTTTTGGAGTGTCTCCCTCAGTTCTGTCCATTACAGCGAGCAGCCAGTCTTTGGTCGTTAGCTAAGAAGTTAAAAAGATCTTAGACTTCGTGGTGGAGCATGTTGAAGCATGTTGGTGCGGGTAATGGATCGGAGCCATATCGACTTTTTCACCATACTGTAAAACGTGGTTGGAAGGCTTGGTGACGGAGAGGGAGTTTCTGATACCACCCCCTCCCAGTAAGGGCCTGCCTGGAGTCTGCGAAGGAAGTAAAAGTTTCATGCTCTTTTGGACTGTCCCTTCACCGACATCATGGCAAGCAATAAAACCTTTGATTTGACTTGGGACGGAAAAGTGCTTAATTTACAAATAGCAGCGGGGGATATGAAAGTTTCGAGGCTTTCCCAAGCTTTTCAGGCAAGTACACATTGTATCTACATTTGGAGTCTTGCAAAATCGCCCGATGACATGACTGCAACAATGCAAAATTAAATAATCTTAAACAAAATTTAGATCGTGTTTAACTGTGGTTACCCTGCGAGCAGTTTTGTTGGGGGTGAAATCTTCAACACTGAAAACAGCAAATGAGGAAAATTGTATTTCTCAGGTGGAAACTAATTTGTTGTACTTAAGGGATGAGTTTGGAGACATGATGTACTGGCTGACTGACTCAGGATGATTTAATGTCTTGCATTTAGGGGATGGATCTTCTCTTCTTGTCATGGGGGAAGATTTGACGAATTCACCATCAAACATCCCACAGATAGCTGAACAACATATACAGGGCAATTAAGTCATTTGTTAACTTATGGTGGCTCTCTTACTGGCTCTCAAGCAAGTTTTTCAAGGACACCACTTTTTGATAATGCAAAACAAAAAGGTGGAAATAGCACACAAGAATGTGAAGGGACCTTCTACGTTCCAAGAACTAGTAGCAGATACATTTTGGAAGAAACCGCTAATGTAATCTACGTTCAGTCCAAGGCAAGAGATACATTCAATGATTCACCTCTAGAGTTGGTGATCATTCTTTAACAAAGGCTGAAAACTGGTTGAGCTGTTAACTATGTTTTGTTAGGAAGGGATTTTCTGCAATAAAACATGTGGACCAAAATAAAGATTCTGATGCTGTTATGTACACATTCAGTGTTTAATTCCTTTCAGTACTGTTAATAAATCATGTTGAGCGTTGAAGACATGTGCTGACTGTTCATTTATTATTGACTGTTCATTTATTATTGACAGCCACGAAAAAAAATGAGCCTTGACAAAAGCCTACAAATTTGCACTAAAAGATGAAAAAGTATTTTGAACTCTGAAGGGTGCTCCTATAGACAGCTATACAAACAAGGAAATGAAGGTAGAAAAAAGAAGAAAATAGCAAACAACAAGCATTTAAGTCTAATAAACTTATACTTACCCAAGCAAGGATGTCCTAAGTGCACTGCTCAAGCTCATCATTTGACAGGTGGTTGTGTAAATTAATCCCATTCTCAAAACAAAACCTACTAACTGACCTTGAACTAAACCCTTTCTTGTCGGGAAATCTTTCTTTTGGCAATAAGCTCACCTCAGAGTGTGCTTTTCTTTGAGTTATTACAAGATCCTTAATGTGCTCAGCACTGAAGAAGTTCATGTTTGGAAAAGTGACTGCATGGTAAATACAAATTTCCTGCTTCCTCCTTTCCATGGGAAGGGAGAGGGGGGGACAGGGGCAAAAAAAAAATTACTGTGCAAATGGACCCTTCTCCCTCCCTCTTGGGTAGTTCTGTTAACGATTTTGAGTGTTTTGGCTGAAAAACAAAAATGGAAAATTGATTACAATTTTCAATTTTTCTAAGGCATGCCACAGACTGCAACATGGTCGGAAAAGCAAAATTGCTGCTCAGTTTCATTTTTCTCTTTATTGTTGAGAGGATTAAAGTAAAAATATGTTATGTTTCAATATTATATCAAAAGGAAAAAAAAGTAAAAAATTTTTGATTGGGCACTTTGACATTTTGACATAAATTTTCAATTTTTGATTTTAAACAAAAACTGAATGAACAAATGACACACGGACCCTTAGACTTATTAGACTTGTGCAGAGTAAACCTTTCAGCAATATTTCTGTATAACACCATACTTCATTGTGTGAACAGTTCTTTGACAAAAAAAATAATGGTGAAAGCAATAGATTGCATTTGAAACCAAGGCTTTATAGCAGTTTGTAGCTGACTGTTGTATGGAGTTACACCTTTCAAACCTGTAGCCAGCTTAGTCAGAACATTACTTGTGGAGGTCTAAGTATTATGCCCCAACATATCACATGAACCTTCTGAAGCAATGTTTTTCTCTAGGATAAAATTTTTCTCCTGAGGGCCATCCATCAAAGGCGATTCTACAGTGTGAAATAGATGGTAAGAAAGAAAAAATTCTTTGCAAATGGCCACGCTCTGTAAACAGGCACTGAGCATTTGACGAGGTTTGATTTGGAGTTCAAATTGATATCCCTAGATCCTCAGGGATTTTAGTTTGCAAGAATGTACTAATAGTTAATTACAGGCACTGATGTGATGGTTGGACGGTGAAGGCATTCAAGTTTTGAACTTATAAAAAATGAAAAATTAATAGTTTTGTCAGGAAAAGAACAACACACAAATAACCCAAACTTTGTGGTTAATTTCCTTGAGCTGATTGTTTGGTGTTTTATTTCAGATTTCAAGGCTGTTTCTTGAAATATTTGAGAGTGCAGAACTTCAAAGAGTAATTTTCTTTGAAACAGTGGTTAATTATGTGTATTTTATAGAATGTAGATGGATATTTTATAGCAGATAGATGTTTAGTTTTCAGAATCAATGCTTAAAGGTATAATTAAACATCACACATAAGAACAAGCAAGTACAACATTTGATGATATGCCTTCTTTTTAACATATTTTATTGTCTTATCACAAGTAAATGTCACTTTCAGTTTGCCAACTTTATAGCACTGAGCTAAAAAGGCCAATAACACATTTACTTTTAGTTATGAGAGAATATTCCTTTACTATATAAGTCAATCAATGCACTTGTCAGTAACGAGTTCTGTGATGGGCTTATGTTGCCAGGGAACCCAGGGAGTCTTTGGAAGAGTGGCAGTGGAGGTGAAGCTATGTTGAGGACATAGACTGATTTAAAATATGTGACCATTTATTTTTTTTTTCACTAAAGATGAGAAGTATGGTCAATTATAAGAAATTTTTAAAATATAATTGGCTTTAATACTGGCTAACTATTCCATGATAGATTAACATGTCTGCACACCTAAGTGAATAACCCTTCAAGTCCAAACAGTGGCATCTCATTTCTCCTAAAAATATTACTGCCTAATCAAATGTACAGTTTATGAGAATGAATAAAATGATCACCAAAGATGAAATGTCTTGATGTTTGAACAAATTCTCTCAATCAGTCAAATACAAAACATATGGAGAACAGTGATGAGAATATACATGTTGATATTGGGATTTAAAGGGATAAAGTGAGTGGCCTATTGGTGTGTAGTTGTTAACAAACAGAAATGACTCTTTTGTATTTTACATGATAGTTGATCAACTATGCATATCATGCCATAGAAACCTCAAGCTTAGTCCCATTGTTACTGTAGAAATGTCTTTTGGATTCTTACTAAGGGTTGTTTCTTGCAAGGATGTCTCAATGTCAACAAACATTGTGCACAAGATAAGGCATTTGTTCAAAAGTGAGGGTATGCTATGTTTCCTCTGTTGTAAATCTATGATATCATTACATTTAAATGCAGCTTATTCCAGTGCATGAAGTTAGGGTTTGCACTAAACGAACTTGAATACCAAGAGAGGAAGGACTGAGGTCCTTGTAACATAATGCTTACCTTGAATTATCTCATTTCAAACTGTTACACATACATTTGTGCATATGCTATATTTATTCAGCTAGAAGCTAATCTTGGTAAGAAGTTGAGACCCTCAAGGCTTGGAATCAACCTAACCAGCATGAAAAATAAAACAAAAACACCAAGCCTATTTTGAAAATAAATTAATTGCATTACATTATTGTTTAACAGTGATTTTCTTCATTCTTAGCAAAGGTATGTCAGACAGTAAGGACTCACTAGACTCTTATGTACTCATCACTGGCGTGGTGAACAGGTAAGCAAGTGTTTGCAAATCTGCAGTAAATGTCCATCATTGGTCAATATTAGACTAATACTGAAAAAAATGCAACAAAATTTTGACTGAGGCTTCACATAATGCCTTGAAAACTTTGAAATGGAGACTCAGTTGCAGAAAAGAAAGAAGATATCAGAAATGTCTGATAAAATTCTGTGTTGTTAGAAATAACTGGGACTTGATAATAGACATGTATGTTTTGAAAAAGAAAATGAAAAAAAATATTTTTGCTGCCCTGCATCCAACCTCATAAACTAGACTCAGTAAACAGGTGTAAAACAAATGAAAAAAAAACTCTTCAAAGAAAAGTCTGACTCATCCATGAGGCTCATGAATAGGGGTGATATCAACTTGAAGACTCCATTCTGTGGAACTTCCCTGAACATTATTTCGGACTTTTGATTGATTACTCTCACAGTACAGTTGTATTTTTTCATTGCAACCTTAAAAGTTTGAATTTAATACAATTTACAATGATTACATACTTTATGTATTTTTATTAATACACCTGTTGATGCAACCCAGTGGGTTTGTACGAACAAAAAAATGTCAACTCAAAGTGCCTCAGTCTATTTTTACAGTGTTTAGTTTATTTCAATGTAACTTCCATGAGTGACCAAGACAGAATTTCTCCTAAAAATCTCCGCCGCTGAGTGATGTGAAGAAAGAAAAATGTCAATAATGGGAGTATTAGTTTATCTAATTCCAAATTCTTTGCACAGACATCATAAGAATTGTATGGCATACAGTAAGGAGAATTACATAAAAGATCTTGGGAGTGAAAGGGTTAAGCAAGTCTACAGTCTTGTATAGCCACCCAGATTGAAGTTCAATGTTCAGTAACATTTTGTGTTTCAGAAATTGGGCAGTGCATGGTGATATTGTAGTGGTGGAATTATTTTCCTAATTTCAGTGGAAGGGCAGATCAATGGCTATCAGAAGCAGTGATGAAGGTGTGAATAATCTTAAGTTGATACTTGACATGTATAAATGTTTTTAAGCCTTAAGATGTCACTTTTTATCCTGCCATGTTCAGAGGCTTAAGACAGCAGTCTACTTATAACGGTACTTTGTAGATTGAGACAACTTTCATTCTGGTAAATTCAGGTAATTATTTCACATTTAGGAAAACATGACTGAAAGAAAACTATGAACAGTCCAGTGCTAACAACTTCAAAACATCCAATATTGTAGAACTCTGATGCATTCAATCAAATTTTCTGAACACATGAATACAAACTGTACACCGAAACGATTCAAGTGGTGGCTTCTCTTTAGGTAAAGATGAGTCTAGAGGGGACCAAAGTGACGTCATGCCAACTGGCCGTGTGGTGGGAGTGGTGCAAAGGAACTGGAGAGATTATGTTGCAAGTTTTGCTGAAAATGAGGTAAATGCTTCTTCATGGACCAGCATGTTCAGCGGTCCACCGTGAGTTTCACCCGTTTCGCCGAATCTCATCTCAGAGTGCCATTTCCCGTTGAAAATTCTCATTTACTTTTGGCTGTCGTTGGCTGATTAAGATGTTGACCTTTGTTTGGATTGTAGAGATTATCTTGGTTTTGGTTTTTACGAATCTTTATCGAAGAACTCTCCGAAAAACAAATGACCGCGTTGTTTACAGTCTAATAACTATTCAACATTGAACGGGGGAATGGGGGTCGTAAGTCGAAATTGGTTGATTTTAGGGATTTTTAACAAATTCTTTTTCAAGATTACATTCACGTTTGAACACAGATTGAAGTGGACACATGGTTACATGGATGTGTTAGGCTTGCAGTGGCAAGGACCACCCCTCCCTTAGTAATATTGTAAGAAGAGCTCACAGTGGATAGGCGCGAGTAACGTTTAGAGAACAAGAAATTTTACGAACTCAATGCATAATTAATTTATATCGACTGTATATCCACGCGTAACCGTATCTACTCTGACCAATCTGACTATAGGCTATCTGACCGCGTATGCAACCTCTCAAACGGTGTAGGTTCAAAGCAACTGGGTATTCGTTATGGTAATAGGACCGAGTGGAGTCTAATTCGGTCTGTAATCATACAAGTGATGAGCAAATCGGACTAGACATCCGTCATACTTTTTCATGAACAAACAACAGTTAACTCAGCAAAATGCACGACAACAACGCGCGCACTTGACGCGTACTGTCCACTTACAAAGGCATGACTTGTCAACTGTCCTATTACACTGTCCAATTACAAACATGATGCGTACACTATCTATCGTTCGAGAATGTTCTTATAGTTTTGAATTACTCCATTTAAGTACACAAACTCCATGTTTTATTGACATGTGATACCAGAGTGAACCAATACTCAGTCTAAAGGGAATTTCTGTGCTGACTTAGGTCGTTGTGGTCCCATGGGATTACCTTAGACCCAAGATACGGATATGTACGCGTAAGCTGACAGCTTGCGAGAACAGAAGTTTGTTCATAACTAAACGTTTTTCTCAACAAACGGATTTCCAAAACAACGACTTTTTTATTCGCTTTTGAAGAACGGAAATTGCTTTGGATTCCCCTTCAAGAATAAAACTTTACCCGTTCTTTTATAGGGTGTGTTAGTGGAATTAGAAGCACTCGCCTTTAAGTTTCCTTGGTTCTTTGTACTGATTTCTCTCGTTTTAATAAGCTGTATAGTAGGCGTTCGACATTAACGCGTGAAACGCGCGCGAAAGGGAGCGTATACGTGGGTGAAAGAGAAAACTCCTTTTGTCTTACGCGCGTCTTAATCCAAAATGCTTGCATACTATTTTGCTTTATGGACTTTAATGATTACTTTCATTTCCGTTTCAAGATATTCGATCGAGAAATCGAGGATAAAACATCTGTCCAAACATAGTCAAACATTTGAGTCGAACGAAACGATAAATATATTGTCTCTAGGGACTTTCACATTAAAAGTTGAAGGTGAAATATTGAAAGATCATATTGTTAACCATTTCATTTCCGTTTGACGTCGTTATCCAAAACTTCATTTCATTTTCGACATTAGGTAAGTTCATAACAAGGGGTTTGAATCAAAATGTGTTGATTTGCAATCATGTTTGTGACTAGTTGTTTCGATTTCACACTCGGCCCACACTCCGGCTAGGGTGACGACCAAACAAAGAGACCGATATGGATGTATTTGTTGCATCTGTTTAAAAATATTTAAGGGAATACAAATCTCATCGACACCTACGAAGCACTTTGAAAACAATATCAGGCAGCTGATCCTTCCACAGACTTTCCATTGGCTTACAGGTGTTCACGCTCCACGACCGTCTGAAACTTTCTTTTCTTCGATGTTTGCCTTCTCATTTTAGATACTATCGTCTCACTTCTTTGCTGATTTAATTTTCATCACACATGAAATCATGGATAACCCGCAACAACTTCAAAATCACGTTAGTGCTGAAAACTCCAGCAAGACAATTGGGAGGAATGAACAGGCGCCGCATTCACCTTGGGGTCCAATGACTATTATCATAGCAAGTTTCCTCGTCGTTGTCATATGCCTTGCCACAGTTGGTAACCTTGTGGTATGTCGGCTTGTCTGGGTTTGTCGGCGCATGCAGATCCCGTCACTGTACTTTGTGGCTAGCATGTCATTTTCTGATTTCCTCACGGGTTTGCTGGTTTTGCCACTAACTTTGGTCTACCTCGTTAGCTATCAGGATACAGGTAAATATTTTACTTAATGGAAAATAGACCACACAAACGTAAGACAAGTGGGGTAGGTTTCTGAAAAACCCTGGTGCTACGTTAGCGGGGGATATTCACGCAAGATAATCTGGTTTCATCAACTGAGACGGTTGGTAATGTAAATTGGCTTCTGTCCTTCCGCCCTTCGCCGGAGCAAAATTTTTAAAATTAATCAAAGCTGGGCTGTCCAAAAGAGCGTTTCTCTATCTTGAAAAACGATGGGTTCAGCAATAGCGTGGGATGAAAGCTCGCCTTAACTAATAGAAGAAAAAGATGATAATGATAAATCGATCAATCGATTTGTGGGATTCCATTTAACCACAGTCAAAGCTGATCAAAATTCTGTTTGCTAATTTCAAACGCTCAAAGAAATTTTATCAATCGCGTAGTCATCGCCCATAGCTAGCACTATTTTTGCTTAGAAACAGAAGTCGTGAAAAACGAGGTGTTGTCGAAAGGATTTGAGACTTGACCTCTCACCACATGGGAAAATGGACATGATTGAGCCGTCGTCGGAAACTTGACAAATGTTCTGGAAGCGAGGGGGGGGGGGGGGAGGAAGGAGGAGGAGGCAGTTAAGGCGGGGGTAAGGGAGGGAGGAAGGAGGAGGTAGATGGTCAGAGACAAGCAAGAGCTGGTTAGACTGTAAATACGTTTACTTTCATTAATTTTTTTTAATAGTTAATGGGCAAACCTGTGTTCTTTCATTTACTTCAGTATACTTGATCTCTAGGTCGATGGACTTTTGGCAATTTTACCTGCGACCTCTATTTATTCCTGAACTTTATTCTGTGCAGCGCCTCCATATACAACTTGTGTGTGGTCAGCGGAGACAGATACTTGGCTGTGACTTCACCACTAAATTATCTGTCACGCATGAACGAAAGCAGAGTCAAGAAAATTATCGGAGTGTCCTGGTTTTGCGCGCTGCTAGTAGCCGGTTTCGTCACATACGGCAGGCATGCTTCCAAGGAAAACGACGTCAACTGTTCGATATGGGGTTTGCGATATGAGTACTCTGTTTTTGTACTGGTAATAGCTTTTATTCTACCGGTATTTTTTCTCGTATTCGTGAATATGAAAATGTTTCTAATTGTGCGTGCTCATATGACCAGAATACACGTGCAAGAAATATCGCTGGCTCCTGTTTCGACGTTTACGAAGAACGCTCTGAGTCAAGAAGGAGAACCTAAGAAAACTAGTCAAAGAGCACGACTGAAACGGGAGATCAAAATATTCAAAACATTTCTCATTGTCACATGTACTTTTCTGATTTCTTGGAGAACCATTTGTCGTGGTTCTTTTAATAGATTCAATCTCACCTATCCGGGGTCTTATCAGACGCTCTTCGATCATCCTTTTATACTGCAACAGTGCTCTGAATCCATTCATATACGGCTTTTTTAATTCCGAGATTAGGAAGGCATGGTCCGAGATTTTTAGTCGTAAATGTACTTTACCTTTTAAGAGATAGTTAAAAGGTAATTAAAACACTTAAAGAAAAATGCTTTAACTCTAAAATCTTCCGCAGAGTTCATGACGTAATGGTGTAAATCGCTATGATGTTTCTATTGACAGTCAAACCACGAACCTTGACTGACTGGGAAGAATCATGCGATTATAATAAATTACCATTGTG
This sequence comes from Pocillopora damicornis, assembly GCF_964200805.1. NCBI lineage: Eukaryota > Metazoa > Cnidaria > Anthozoa > Scleractinia > Pocilloporidae > Pocillopora > Pocillopora damicornis. The sequence goes on from NC_142673.1 coordinate 8,044,267, forward strand.
TTGCAATTGATAGCCTTGAGTTTGAGTGGTCAAATTCATCTGAGGCTAGGCCTTTTAATTCACTTTCAATAGGGCCAGATAACTACTACATCACCCCGAACAAAAAATCACCATAAGTTTATTAAATTTCTATTGGATATTTCAATAAAAAGTGTCATCGCACAATATGTCTAGAAGATTCAGTTACGTTATAGTACAAATGTTTTCATTCAAAATATCTAGGAAAAGAAAGGCAGTGCGCTGTTTTCATTTTCATGTTTTCAACTAAGAAAACACTGATGCCATGATGATAAGGTTTCAGCTCTTCCGAAGTAAAGATTTGGAAGCGAGCAGACGACCCACTGTTCCAGCGGATTCTCGTCTTTGAATCGACTGAACTGAATGGCCTCTTGTTTCTTTTTCAAGGCCTTTAGGTTTGTTTGACAGGATGACTTCTGCCAGTAAAGGTTCGTCTCATTGTCATGAAGAAGACTGTAAAAAGAGATGAAACATATTTACAGCTTGAAATGATTTTTTCCTAATTTTCCCCATTTGAGAGCACTAGCTTTCGTTCTCTCCCCTCCCCTCCATACTTGCTGATCTCCAAACACTTTATGCACTGACTAAGTACTATTATAGAGTCTTCTGATTATTTGAGAACTCATAATATTTTGGTATGAAGAATTACAGCTTTTTTATTTACCTTTTTAATAACGCTATAATGTACGGTTATTTAAAGGCGATTTAATTACCGGTAGTTGTCATCCTGAAATTCACATCTATTTTCTGTAACATTCAGAGCAACTTGCTCAAAGAAAAGTTTTCGCTCCAAAGCTTCAATTTCTCTCATCATTTCAGTGGCAGCTCGATATTTGTGTGTTCCAGGCCCTACGTTAGGGGTGATGCGTGACCTTTGAAAGGCCTCAAGTAATCTACATAAAATGTCAAAAGAGAACGAACAAGAATAACTCGCCCACACTAATAATGAACAATAATGGTGAATTGTACCAGCAAGTGCTAATTTTAGGTTTACAAAATAAGACTTTGAAGAAAAGAAAAAGCTAAGAAAAGGTCTCAGATAGAACAAACTATCCACCTTCTTTGAGTCTAGGAAGCCCTCCTAGCTAAAGACATTTACATAACTAGAGCATATGGACTCTCTACTCGGTTTTTACGATTAGGTATAAAAAGGAGAAAGTCAAGGAATAGAAGTTTAATCGAGAAAGAATCAGCCACCCCAGCAAACATAACTCGAATGAACTTACTCATTTGCACACTGAAGTTGTTCCTGGAGACGAGCTATGTGTTCTTGTGCTTCCTTTAGTTGCTCTCTTAGTTTCCTACTCGACGGGAAAAAAGTATACAAATTTGAACAAGATAGATGATGTGATCGATGTCACCATGGAAAACAAAATCGAGTTGAAAGAGCATCTGAATGTTTTCCTCCAAGCGGAAGAGAAATGTTTACTCACCTCTTATATTCTTTCTTATCTCTTCTCTTGGATTTGTATGAACTTAAAGCAGAACCCATTTTTAGCTTTTCCTGGGTTGTATCTGAACAAGGTTTACGCGCTTTGAAATATAAGTCTCTCTGGACAGTATTTTCATGCGAATGGAGTGTTCCCCATTGTGACACAACAAAAGAGAGTCAAGCGCGCGCGAGATTTGATAAACCAATCAGGTTCAATTTCAGGCACTGTCATTTAAGCGCGAGCGAATTTATAATAACGGCAATAATTTTCGTTAGCATTGTGTCAAAATGACGACCCTTGATTGATATTTAATAAGTAAAAAATAGTTATATCTTTCAAACCTCTGGTTCGCTTACTTTGGCCACAAGCTCGAAAATTACCAGAAGTGCTCTAAGTAAAAAAAGATTAGGGCCTTTCAGTGGTAACTGAAAAAAAAACACGATAGCGAAAATAATAGGTTTAAAAGTACGTTTCAACAACCAGGTACACCAAAATATGAACTAGGTAACATTTAATATTGAAGCACAAGTGCACAGCATAGTAGAACTACGGTAAGGGAGGGTTGCCATGCCTCAGACTATTTATCCAGTTGATAAGAGCCTTTTAATGGATCTCAACTACCTTATTACCAGCAACGACTTTGCAAAATTATTTTCATCGGAACCTGTCGGTTCCAACAAAATGCGAACTTTTATTAAAGCGAGGAAATACAAGATGTAAGCACAATTCAACTGACCAATGCGCATTTAGTATTTGTTTTCGACCGAGATATCGAGGTAACTGGTTACCAATCAAAAGTTTAACTAGCAAGTGTTGTTGGGATATGTATCAACAAAATGGCGCCGGGTTCAAGTTGTAGTATTACTTGAAAAATGGCCGTTGTTTCATATCCATGAACGCCAAAATATGATCAAAACTAGTAAGCTTTTAAGGCTGAAAACGAAAACAGGCCGACTTATTTATATTGTGCGGGAACACTATCTGCGAAAAGATGTTCCTTGCCACAGTGAAGTTTGTCCAGTTTGCGAACAAGGTAAGTAAGCGTTTGCAAGCAGAGGAAGCTACAGCCAGTCTTCGGAAGTTGTTATCTTAGTTACAGCATAATATAGTTCAGTATCACACACTTTAATTTATTTTGCTATTTAGGCAACGGAACTTTGCTTTGTAAATCACTGACTCATTACGTTGTTCCTGATTGCCAGGTAAGTTGAGTTTGTTTACCGCACTTTGACCGATCTTGGCCCAAGGGGTCCGTGTGTCATTCGACCGTTCAATTTTCTTTTAAAATTAAAAATTGAAAATTGACGTTTTTTGTTTGATTTTCGTTATTTTTTATCATATAAAATAGGAAAGTGCCAAATCGAAAATTTTTTACTATTTTTCCTTTTGATAGAATATTGAAACGCAACTTATATTTTTAATTCAATCCTGTCAACAATAAAGAGAAAAATGAAACAGAGGGGCAATTTTGCTCTTCCGATAATGTTGCAGTCTGTGGCATGGCTTAGTTGTTCTGTTTTCTGTGGCAGTGTAATAATTGAAAATTGATTGCAATTTTCAAGTTTTGATTTTCAGCCTAAACACTCAAAATAGTAGACAGAACTACCCAAGAGGGAGGGGGAGGGGTCCATTCATAGGGTAATTTTTTACCCCTAGTACCCCCTCCTCACGGTCAGGTCCGCTTCCTTGTTTAAAAGGTTGGGAATGAAGTAAAAAGTTTAGCTGTCTCTTCATGGTCTTTCGTGACGTTTTGGAGTGTCTTCCTCAGTTCTGTCCATTACAGCGACATTTAGCTAAGAAGTTAAAAAGATCTTAGACCTCGTATTGGAGCATATTGGTGCAGGTAATGTAGCCATATTGACTTTTTCACCATACTGTAAAACGTGGTTGGAAGGAAGGTGACGGAGAGGGAGTTTCTGATACCACCCCATTTGTAATGGCCTGCCTGGAGTCTGTGAAAGAAGGGACAGTTTTGTGCTCTTTCGGACTGTCCGTTCGCCAACATCATGGCAAGCAATAAAACCTTTGATTTGACTAGGGTTGGAAAAGACTGCTTAAATTACGAATAGCAGCGGGGGATATGACAGTTTCCAGGCTTTCTCAAGCTTCTCAGGCAAGTACACTTTGTATCTACATTTGGAGTCTTGCAAAATCATCTGGTGACATGACTGCAACAATGCAAGATTAAGTAATCTTAAACAAAATTTAGATCGTGTTTAACTGTGGTTACCCTGCAAGCAGTTGTGTTGGGGGTGAAATCTTCAACACTGAAAACAGCAAATGAGGAAAATTGTATTTCTCAGGTGGAAACGAGTTTGTTGTACTTAAGGGATGAGTTTGGAGACATGATGTACTGGCTGACTCACTCAGGACGATTTAATGTCTTGCATTTAGAGGATGGATCTTCTCTTCTTGTCATGGGGGAAGATTTGACGAATTTGCCATCAAACATCCCACAGATAGCTGGACAACATATACAGGGCAATTAAGTCATTTGTTAACTTATGGTGGCTCTCTTACTGGCTCTCAAGCAAGTTCTTCAAGGCCACCACTTTTTGGTAATGCAAGACAAAAAGGTGGCACTCTTGTGAAGATTATCATGCAGAAATAACACACAAGAATGTGAAAGGACCTCCTACGTTCCAAGAACTAGTGGCAAATATATTTTGGAAGAAACCACCAATGTAATTTATGTTCAGTCTAAGGCAAGACATACATTCAACAATTCACCTCTAGAGGTGGTGATCATGCTTGAATAAACACTGAAAACTAATTGAGCTGTTCATTATGTTTTGTTAGAAAGGGAATTTCTGCAATAAAACATTTTGACCAAAATAAAGATTCTGATGCTGTTACGTATGCATTCAGTGTTTGATTCCTTTCAGTACTGTTAATAAATCATGTTGAATGTTGAAGACATGTGCTGACTGCTCATTTATTATTGACAGCCAAGAAAAAAATTAGCCTTGACAAAAGCCTACAAATTCACGCTAAAAGCTGAAAAATTATTTTGAACTCTGAAGGGTTCTCATATAGTCAGCTATACAAACAAGGTTAATTGCCTTGAACTGATTCTTTGGTGTTTTATTTCAGGTTTCAAGGCTGTTCCTTGAAATATTTGAGAGTGCAGAACTTGAAGGAGTAATTTTCTTTGAAACAGTGGTTAATTATGTAAGCACAGAACAGCTTTTTGTGTGTTTTGCAGAATGTAGATGGATATTTTATAGCTGATAGATGTTTAAGTTTCAGAATCAATGCTTAAAGGTATAATTAAACATCACACATAAGAACAAGCAAGTACGACATTTGATGATATGATTTCTTTTTGACATATTTTTATTGTCTTATCACAAGTAAATGTCACTTTCAGTTTGCCAACTTTATAGCACTGAGCTAAAAATGCCAAGAACACATTTAAGAAGGTGAGACCCTCAATACTTGGAATCAGCCTAACCAGCATGAAAAATAAAACAAAAACACCAAGCCTATTTTGCAAATAAATCAATTGCATTACATTGTTGTTTAAAAGTGATTTTCTATATCCTTAGCAAGGGTATATGAGACAGTAAGGATTCACTAGACTCTGATGTACTCATCACTGGCATGGTGAATAGGTAAGCAAGTGTTTGCAAACCTGCAGTAACTGTCAATCATTGGTCAATATTAGACTAATATTGACAAAAGTGCAACAAAATTTTGACTTAGGCTTCACATAATGCCTTGAAAACCTTGAAATGGAGACTCAGTTGCAGAAAAGAAAGAAGATATCAGAAACGTCTGATAACATTCTGTGTTGTTAGAAATAAATGGGACATGATAATAGACATGTATGTTTTTACAAAGAAAAGGAAAAAATATATATATTTGCTGCCCTGCATCCAACCTCATAAACTAGACTCAGTAAACAATTGTAAAACAAATGAAAAAAAAACTTTGCAAAGAAAGTCAGACTCATCCGTGAGGCTCAAGAATAGGAATGATATCAACTTGAAGACCCCATTCTGTAGAACTTCCCTGAACATTATTTCGGACTTTTGATTGATTACTTTCACAGTACAGTTGTATTTTTTCATTGCAACCTTAAAAGTTTGAATTTACTACAATTTACAATAATTATTATTACATTACTATTACTATTACTATTGCATAATAATTATTACATACTTTATGTATTTAAATACACCTGTTGATGCAACCCAGTGGGTTTGTACGAACAAAAAAATGTCAACTTAAAATGCTTCAGTCTATTTTTATAGTATTTAGTTTACTTGTATTGAACTCCCGTGAGTGACCAAGACAGATTTTATTTTTCCTAAAAATATCAATACAATGCCAAGCCGCAGCATTTTCAAGACCAAAGTCACAGTTTTTTGCCATACGGACCGAGACTTAGCCGGTAAATAACATATTTATTTTTTTAAGACTTGACGAGATTCTTTCCGAAAGAACCCGAATGGTCTAGGGCTGTAAATACGGCAAGATCTTCCATAAACTGAACAATGTTTGAGCGAGTAAATGGTAATTAAAATAGAGGTGATGCAAATTAAAGAGAGATGCCTCACCGAAAGTTAAAAGGCTTCCAAATAAACTTTGAAACATTATTTTTACAAGTATCTGTCACAATCTGACACCTGTCAATTAGAGAGCGCGTAAGAAAAAAAAGCGCAAGAACATTTGAAACACAACGGAACTAGTTTGGCAAGGACTGTCACGACAATGTTTTCTTCAAAAACATTCAATGATCTAACAGAAAGTATTATTCACTCTTATCGACGATTCATTCATGTACGAAGATTTACCTCTGTTCATTAAGTTAACGGCGAGGAAAGTAATTGTGAGTAATTCAAATTTTTTTATTTGGAAGTTGTAAGAGTTTGCTCGTTTGTTTGCTGCAATGGCGTGTGTAAATCTGGTGTTTCCTCCACAAAAACTAAATTCGAATGGTACACTCCAACGAGACACAAGGGGATTTATTGGGGCCTTTTCTCAATAAATCCCTTCAGTTTCTGTTGTGCAATTTACGGTACAAATGTCCAAATTGAACAGACTCGGAAAGACTTACCGAGGGCGTATATTTGTTGTAGAACTGAATTTAAAACTTCGCTCGCTCTTTCACTACGAACAAATTGTTTGAGAAAATTCAGATATTAAATGAATAAAAGTTCCATCGCTCATTTTAACTGTAACCAAATACTTCACGTTTTAACTTTCTAAGTACTTTTTGTGAACGATTAAAATTAATTGCAGACGGTTTTTAGGCCGCTTGTCAACCAACGTAATGAAACTACTGCCTAAACAAATTCATTCTGAAACCCATATTTTAATGTCAACCAAAGTGATTTCAGGGAGAGAAAAGAGAGGATTCATAAGTTATTTTATTGAGGTAGTAACCGACGTGTCTTGTTAAAAATACTTCCCAGCCGGTAAAAAGAGATATGTTTATGAGAAATGACAACGAAATTTGGGATGTACTCGGCGATTCACGGAAGCGTAGCTGTGGCCCGTGGGCAGAGATAGGAAAATACTGACCGGGTAAAGAACCAATCAGATTGCAGGATTTGTTACCGTGCCCTCTAAAAATGAAAAAATGAAAGCAGTGAGTTTTTCCTCTCAGTTATCCATTGTTTTAACAACAACTGCACATAAGGTGAAACCTGCGTTTGTGCTTCGTTCAAAGTGACTGAATATAAGAAACTTCTTGAGGGACATGCTTCTGGTTATTTCAAGTTTTCTTTTACAGTATGTTATGGTGTTCGTGATGGAACTGACAAAGAAAATCTCGCTTCCAGGGAAACGCAAAGGAAAACACATCTGTCTGTCTGTGACAACGTTGTATCGAGTATATCAAAGCTTCTTACTCTTAGTCATTGACTCTTTCTCAAGATACCTGTTTGATGATTTTTGCAAGAGGCATAACGTTCACAGAAAATTGGCGCAGAAGTTGGACCTTACACTGGTTACAATGGCGGGCTTAACAACTCACACATGCGGCGTGTCAATTGTCAAGTGTATCATTTTCCACTTCCAGTCTAAAATTATTTACCTCCTTCTCCTATTTTAAGTTAAGATCTCACTATAGAGACGGAATAAAACCACTAAAAGAAAAATGCTTTAACTCTGAAATCTTCCGCAGAGGTCATGACGTAATGGTGTAAATCGCTGATGTTTCTATTGAAAGTAAAACCACGAACCTTGACTGACTCGGAAGAATCATGCGACTATTATAAACTATCATTGTGTTGCAATTGATGGCCTTGGTTTTGAGTGGTCAAATTCATCAGAGGCTAGGCCTTTTAATTTACCTTCAATAGGGCCAGATAACTACTACATCACCTCGAACAAAAAATTACCATAAGTTTATTAAATTTCTATTGGATATTTCAATAAAAAGTGCCATCGCACCACATGTCTAGAAGATTCAGTTACGGCATAGTACAAATGTTTTCATTCAAAATATCTAGGAAAAGAAAGGCAGTACACTGTTTTCATTTTCATTTTTTAAACTAAGAGAACACTAATGCCATGATGATAGGGTTTCAACTCTTCCAAAGTAAAGATTTGGAAGCGAGCAGACGACCCACTGTTCCAGCGGATTTTCGTCTTTGAATCGACTGAACTGAATGGCCTCTTGTTTCTTTTTCAAGGCCTCCAGGTTTGTTTGACAAGATGACTTCTGCCAGTAAAGGTTCGTCTCATTGTCGTGAAGAAGACTGTAAAAAGAGATAAAACATATTTACAGCTTGAAATGATTTTTGTCCTGAATTGCCCCATTTGAGAGCACTAGCTTTCGTTTTCCCCCCTCCCCTCCTTACATGCCGATCTTTAAACTCTCTATGCACTGACCGAGGACTATTATTGAGTCTTCTGATTATTTGAGAACTGACAATCTTTTGGTGTGAAGAGTTCAAACTTCTGTATTTAACTTTTTAAGAACGCCATAGTGTACAGGTATTAAACGGCAATTTAATTACCGGTAGTTGTTATCCAGAAAATCACATCTATTTTCTGTAACATTCAGAGCAACTTGCTCAAAGAAAAGCTTTCGCTCCAAAGCGTCAATTTCTTTCATCATTTCAGTGGCTGCTCGATATTTCTGTGTTCCAGGCCCTGCGTTAGGGGCGATGCGTGACCTTTGAAAGGCCTCAAGTAATCTACATAAAATGTCAAAAGAGAACGAAGAAGAATAATTAGCCCACACAAGTAATGAACAATAACGGTGAATTGCGCTAGCAAGTACTAATTCTAGGTTTACAATACTAAACTTTGAAGAAAAGAAAAAGCTAAGAAAGTGTCTTAGATAGAACAATTATCCACCTTTTTTGCGTCTAACAAGAGCTAGAAATACTGGGCAACCACCCAAATACTCAGTCCCTCACTTTTTCTCGGAATAACCCAGATGAAGCCCTCTTAGCTAAAGAGACTTACATAACTAGTGCATATGGACTTTTTACTGGGTTTCTACGATTAGGTGTAGAAAAGAGAAAGTCAAAGAAAAGAAGTTTAATCGAGAAAGAATCAGCCACCTCAGCAAACATTACTCGAATGAACTTACTCATTTTCACACTGAAGTTGTTCCTGGAGACGAGCTATGTGTTCTTGTGCTTCTTTCAGTTGCTCTCTGAGTTTCCTACTCGACAGAAAAAACAGATTTGAACAAGATAGACGATGTGATCAATGTCACCATGGAAAACAAAATCGAGTCGCAAGAGCATCTGAATATTTTCCTTCAAGCGGAAGAAAAATGTTTACTCACCTCTTATATTCTTTCTTATCTCTTCTCTTGGATTTGTATGAACTTAAAGCAGAACCCATGTTTAGCTTTTGCTGGGTTATATCTGAACAAAGTTTACGCGCTTTGAAATATAAGTCTCTCTGGACAGTATTTTCATGCGAATGGATTTCCCAGATTGTGACATAACAAAAGAGATTCAAGCGCGTGCGATTTGATAAACCAATCAGATTCAATTTGAGGCTCTGTCATTTTAAGCGCGAGCGACCAGCGCGAGCGCATTTACAATAACGGCAATAATTTTCGTTAGCTTTGTGTCAAAATGACAACCCTTGATTGATATTTAATAAGTAAAAAAGATTTATATCTTTCTAACCTCTGGTTCGCTTACTTTGGCAACAAGCTCGAAAATTACCAGAAGTGGTCAAAGTAAAAAAGGATTCGGGCCTTTCAGTGGTAACTGAAAAAAAAAAACACAATGACGAAATTAAAAGTACGTTTCAACTACCAGGCACACCAAAATATGAATTAGGTAAAATTTAATATTGAAGCACAAGTGCACAGCACAATAGAGCAAACGCTGCTTCACAGACAAAGTATCAATTGAGGTCTACGGTAGTGGAGGGCTGCCCATGCTTTAGACGATTTATCCACTTGTTAAGAGCCTTTTGATGGATCTCAACTACCTTATTACAAGCAACGACTTTTCAAACGTATTTTCATCGGAACCTGTCAGTTCCAACAAAATGCGAACTTATTGCCCCCGCAGGGTTTTTGGCCCCAGAGGGCCAAAAACCCGAGGAGGCACCTTAGGACTCCCCGCGTAATATAGAGGAAGACTGGAGAAGAGAAAATGTAGGTATTTTCGGTAGATCGTAACCAGAAAAAATCTCGATTTGATCGCTTGCACGGCCGCAAGATATCAACGTTTTTCCCGCAAATGGTCATGGGCGGCCAGCAAAAACGCGCGCGAGTACTATTGGGATCGGCGTCTTTGATACAAGCTTTGTCCTTGTCGAGATTTCGAGTTAAGCGTCCCTGAAAAGCGTCGAGAAGCGTTTCCAAGTCCAACGGTAAGTGTGTATAGCATCTTTCTAACAATTAAAGGTAGTTTTGAGTTTAAAAGGTGATCAAAATCCGTCAAAAGAGAAACAGTTGTGTGAAGTCTCGATCGAAGGCGGCGGAGGGTCCACAGCTCAGTCAGCTAACGTAAGAACTTAAAGCAAAGAACTTGCAGCATAATTAAAGTATAACCAGATATCAAATACATTAAAAAGTTAAGCTTCCAACTCGTTTGCTTTGATGTTGGATTATTCTCAGAGTTATAGAGTTTCATTTGTGTTATACAGAAGTTAATACAGAAATAATTTCACCGATGCTCAGAAGACGGTGTAAGTTTAGCATTTTGACCGAAAGACCCAGTTAACTCCGATTTGTCAGCCGTAAATCAAGCTTATTGCACAAAGCCGAAAGACTCGGCAATTTCTGGATTTTTCAGAGGCAAGTCTGCCACCTATAACATTCCAATGTCAAAACTCACCCAAGTCCCTACATTCTGCTTCTTCTTGATCGTGAAGAACAAACAAATCCTAAGTTGAACCACACAGCAAAAAAAAACATCCCAAGCACTTCCCAAAACTACATTTTGTACACTTGTAGTATTTTGAGATCCAAAATTATTAAAACCAAAGTACTGAGCCGCAATTCTGTAACAACATAACAGAAAAATTACACAACTGTAAACAACAAGCCCAACTAAAAAAAAAAACAATAGAAAATAGTACTGTAGGGCGGGGGCAGCTCTAGTGAGAACTATAACTAGTATTAAAGCAAGGAAATGGAAGATGTAAGCACAATTCAACTGACCAATGCGCATTTAGTATTTGTTTGCGACCGAGGTATCGAGGTAACTGGTTACCAATCAAAAGTTTAACTAGCAAGTGCTGTTGGGATATGTAATCAACAAAATGGCGCCGGGTTTAAGTTGTAGTTTCACTTTAAAAATGGCCGTTGTTTCATATCCATGAACGCCGAAATATGATCAAAACTAATAAGCTGCTAAGGTTAAAAACGAAAACAGGCCGACTTCTTGATGTTGTGCGGGAACACTATTTGCGGAAAGATGTTCCTTGCCACAGTGAAGTTTGTGCAGTTTGCGAACAAGGTAAGTAAGCGTTTGCAAGCAGAGTAAGCTACAGTCAATCTTTTGAAGTTGTTATCTTAGTTACAGCATAATATAGTTCAGTATCACACACTTTAATTTAATTCGTTATTTAGGTAACGGAACTTTGCTTTGTAAATCACTGACTCATTACGTTGTTCCTGATTGCCAGGTAAGTTGAGTTTGTTTACCGCACTTTGACCGATCTTGGCCTAAGCGTTGTTAGACTTGTGCAGAGTAAACCTTTCAGCAATATTTCCGTATAACACCATACTTTATTGTGCGAACAGTTCTTTGACAAAAAAAAATAATGGCGAAAGCAATAGATTGCATTTGAAAGCAAGGCTTTGTAACAGTTTGTAGTCGACTGTAGTATGGAGGTACACCTTTCAAACCTGTAGCCAGCTTGTTTTGGACATCGACTCGAAAATTGCTGGTGGTGGTCTTGGTATTATGCCCTGACATATCACATGAACTTTCCGAACCGATGTTTTTCTTGAGGCTAAAATTTGTCCTGAGGACCATCCATCAAAGGCGATTTTACGGTGTGATGGTATGGATGGTAAGAAAGAAAAAATCACAAATGCTTTGCAAATGGCCATGCTCTGCAGAAAGGTACTGAGCATTTGACGAGGTTTGATTTAGAGTTCAAATTGATATCCTTACATCCTCAGGGATTTTAGTTTGCAAGTATTTACTAATAGGTAATTACAGGCACTGATGTGACGGTTGGACAGAGAAGGCATTCAAGTTTTGAATTAAAAAAAAATGAAAAATAATTAGTTGTGTCAGGACAAGAACAACACACAATTAAGACACACAATTAAGCCAAATGATAGGGTTAATTTCCTTGAGCTGATTCTTTGGTGTTTTATTTCAGGTTTCAAGGCTGTTTCTTGAAATATTTGAGAGTGAAGAAATTCAAGGAGTAATTTTCTTTGAAACAGTGGTTAATCATGTAAGAACCTAACACTTTTTTTGTGCATTTTGCAGAATGTAGATGGATATTTTATAGCAGATATTTAAGAATTTTTTCATGCTTAGCATGCATATATTGAGTTACAGATGCATGAGGGGAGTTTGGAGAGCACCAAAAATGCATAAGAGTAGCTCGAGGCACAGCTGAGAGCAACTCTAGCTTTTTTAGTGCTCTCTAAACTTCCCAAGTACATCCATAACTCAATATACGCACAGCTAAAAGCATGAACAAATTCTTTTATAACAGAGCAAAAACAAGGATCTGCATGAAGAAGTCTTTTATTGTGATAGAGTGCAAAATTCTCACAACGCACAAAAAAAGTAAACAAACGTCCCTATTGGCTGGTCAAAAATACACCACATTTTATACTTTGGTTTGAGCAAGAACATTTGATCCAGTTTACGGCCAAAATTTGCTGCAGCTGGTCTTCCCACAAATTTGCAAAACATGCAACTTGCAAGTTTTTTTCCTGCTTTATTTTTGTTGCTTGTTGGATCAGGACCTAAAAGGTCAATGTCAATAGAAAAATTGGGCAGTTCTTTGCTGGTTTCTTCCATATTGCAAAGAGAAGGAAAACTGCACTGCAGCTTAACAAGACAGAAACTCTGAAGCCAGTTAAAAAAAATGCTCATGTCATCTTATTTACACACCGGCATGCGTAAATAAAGATTTGTTCAATGCAGCTTAATAGGACATATAGGGCAAGCACATGTGCTATGTTATAAATGTTTCATTTTCAGAATCAATGCTTAAAGGTGTAATCAAACATCACACATAAGAATAAGCAAGTACAACGTTTGATAATATGCTTTTTTGTCAACCTATTTTATTGTCTTATCACAAGTAAATTTCACTTTCAGTTTTCTAACTTTATAGCACTGAGCTAAAAAGGCCAAGAACACATTTACTTTTAGTTATGAGTGGATATTCCTTTAGCATATAAGTCAATGAATGCACTTGTACATGAAGCACTTCCGTAAATGTTTTCATAGGTCCAGCATCAAGGAGGGAGAAAACTTCAATCTCAACTAAAAGATATTGTGAACGATAACAGGCAGCAGAGCATCATATTCAGTAATGAGTTCTGTGATGGGGCTTATGTTGCCAGGGAACCCAGGGAGTCTTTGGAAGAGTGGCAGTGGAGGTGAAGCTATGTTGAGGACATAGACTGATTTAAAATTTGTGACCATTTAATTATTTTTTTCACTTAAGATGAGAAGTATGGTCAATTATTAGAAATTTTGTCCAAAAAAAACTTGTCAGTTTTGACAGCAGAGTGACTTTATAAGCTTTGAAGGCACAGCAATAATTTTTGCAGTCAGAACTTATACAAGTTTACTTGTATAAGTTTACAACTTATACAAGAAAAAAAATGCAGAACAAAACAATTTAAACCACAACATTGTTTTTTAGATATTTTTTCATATTCATTTGATGTGTAAAGTTTTCTAGAAAGCTTTGACTACTGTTTTGTTATTTTTTTTCATCTCCACACTCAAGAGAGGTTCCTTTTTCTTTGAAGGTGCATTTACACTGGTGCTGTTTGGTATTATAATCATTTAAACCAAGCTATGCCCCTTGTGATCTTAACAGAAGACCAGCAGGTAACATATACACCACACATGTACAGCTCCATCTCCTTTGTGTATAATGTAGTACAACACCAACATTTTGTTTTCTCAGCAACTTTTAAGTTTTATCTGTATATTGATTTTAAATCCTCAATATACAATATAGAAGTTGATTTAGGAGTGGCATCTTTGTTAGACACTGTAATTAGGCTTAATCACCTCTGAAATTTGTACCTTAAGGTGCAAACATGGTCAGTGATTTGAAAGAAAAATGTAACAACACTATGTAATATGATTGGGGCTTCCCCCTGAGTGACTTTTATGACGAACCCTTCATACCCTATCACCAGGATCCATATTCTCCATACTGTTCTCTGTACATTACCCAAGGTGCTGACAAGGTGAATTTGTTACACAATCAAGAGATTCTTTTGTTGTTGATCATTATTTTCCTTTATCCTAACTTGTACCTTAATGTTTGATTCAGGGGTGATATTGTATGGAGAAACTAGATGCTAGGCACTCTTTTAAAGCCAACAGATTGAATCTATAATCTAGGTAAACAGATTGGATAAAATCTATATTTAAATACAGTTAGTTTAAAGTGTGTATGTTTTTTGGGAACATTTTCCTATATTGTATGTTGGCAGATTGTGGAAAAGTATGGAAACAAGTCTGCAGGAGTGTTTATCATGAGAACTGAGGACTACCTTACTGATTTCTATCCCACTTGTCAATCAATTCTGGAGTTGTATTATTCTCTGGCTGCTGTAAATAATGAAGCAGATGAATCAGGTAAGACTGAGTGTACCCTAAATTTGATGAAAATTATATTGATCAGACTCAAGCACCCTCTCCTTATTTTTGGGAGTAGCTTGCACAACTGGAATGATTTCAGGCTGAGGCAAATGAATTTTGAAGCCATGATATTATTTTCAGATTGATAAGATCAAGTGAAGGTTGGAGTGAACAAAAAATTGTATTACAACACCAAGGGAGGAAGGTGGCTGGGAACAAAATCTTGGGAGTGGAGAAATTTTCTGTGCCAACTCTTATGATGAAATGGGTTCTGCACTTTGGTTATTAGTGTTGACAACTAAATTTCCCTTGTCAAGAATTTCAGTTGAAAAACAAAAGAAAATGATATGTTTTAAAGAAACATTGAGATGTTTGTTGTTGTTGTTAGTTGATTTTTTAAAATAATTTTTAAAAATTTCCATTTTAACTTTATACTTATTGTAGTGAGTGAAGCATCCACAAAGGAATATCAAGAATACTTACCAGCCAAAGTTCTTGAAGCTGGAATTAAAGCTGTAAGAGAGAGAGATGTTTTAATGGAAGAGTTACTATTAATAATGATGATTAATTTTTACCAGCATTCTTTCACAAATGCTTAAATATAATTGGCTTTGTTAGCAGCTAACTATTCCATGATAGATGTACATGTCTGCACACCTTAGTGAATAACCCTTCAAGTCCCAACAGTGACATCTAATTTCTCCTAACAATATTACTGCCTGATCAAATGCACAGTTTATGAGAATGAATGAAATGATCACCAAAGATGAAATGTCTGGATTTTTGAACAAATTCTCTCAATCAGTTAAGTAAGAAACATATGTAGAACAGTAATGAGAATATACATGTTGACATTGGGGGTTAAAGGGATAAAGTGAGTGGCCTATTGGTGTGCAGTTGTAAACAAAGGGAATCAACTCTTGTTTGTTTTACATGATAGCTGATCAAGTATGCATATCATGCCTTGGAAACCTCAAGCTTTTAATCCCATTGTTACTATAGAAATGTCTTTCCTTACCAAGGGTTGTTTCTTGCAAGGATGTCTCAATGTCAACAAACATTGTGCACAAGATGAGGCATTTGTTCAAAAGTCAGGGTATGTTATGTTTCCTCTGTTGTCAATCTATGATATCATTACATTTAAGTGCAGCTTATCCAAGTGCATGAAGTTAAAGTTTGCACTAAATGAACTTGAATATCAAGAGAGGAAGGACTAAGGGCCCTGTGAGAGAAAGCTTACCTTGAATTAAAATGAAGTTTATGTTCTCACATTTCAAACTGTTCTAAAGACATACATTAATTTTGCACATATACTATACTTATCCAGTTATAACCTGATGTAGGCAAGAATTTGGGACTCTTAATGCTTGGAATCAACCTAACCAACATGAATAATAAAACAAGAACACCCAGCTTATTTTTGCAAATAATCAATTGCATTACATTATTGTTTAACAGTGATTTTCTTCATTCTTAGCAAGGGTATGTCAGACAGTAAGGACTCACTAGACTCTGATGTACTCATCACTGGCATGGTGAATAGGTAAGCAAGTGTTTGCAAATCTGCAGTAAATGTCAATCATTGGTCAATATTAGACTAATATTGGCAAGTATGTGACAAACTTTTGAGGGAGGCTCGCATAATGCCTGGAACACCTTTTTTAAATGATACATGAAATGGAGACTCAAAAATAAAAGAAAATATCAGAAACAATGTCTGATCGCATTCTGTGTTGTTAGAACTAAATGGGAATGATAATAGACATATATGTTGTTAAAAAGAAAATGAAATAAAATCTCTTTGCTGCCCTACATCCAACCTCATAAACTAGACTTAGTAAACAGGTGTAGAAAAAAGAAAAAAAACTTTGCAAAGAAAAGTCTGACTCATCCTTGAGACCCAAGTATAGGGATGATATCAACTTGAAGACCCCACATTGGACTTTGATTGATTACTCTACCATTTAAGCTTGAGTACAATACAGTTGTATGTTTTCACTGCAACCTTTGAAGTTTAAATTTACCACAATTTACAATTATTGCATACCTTATGTAATTTTAATACGCCTGTTGATGCAGCCTTGTGGGTTTCTATGAACTAAAAAATGTCAACTCAAAATGCTTTTATTTTTATATTATTTAGTTTATGTGTACTCACTTTAATCCTTTAATTCCCATGAGTGACCAAGACAGAGTTTCTCCTTACGATATCAATACAATACCAACCTGTTGAGTGATGAGAAGAAAGAAAAATGTCAATAATGGGAGTATTAGTTTATCTAATTCCAAATTCTTTGCACAGACATCATAAGAATTGTATGGCATACAATAAGGAGAATTACATAAAAGATCTTGGGAGTGAAAGGGTTAAGCAAGTCTACAGTCTTGTATAGCCACCCAGTTGAAGTTCAATGCTCAGTAATATTTTGTGGTTTCAGAAATCGGGCTGTGCACGGTGATGTTGTAGTGGTGGAGTTATTTCCCAAATCTCAGTGGAAGGGCAGATCAATGGCTATTAGAAGCAGTGATGAAGGTTTGAACAATCTTAAGTTAATACTTGAAATGTAGAAATGCTTTTAAGCCTTAAGGTGCCACTTTTTATCCTGTCGTGTCGTGTCTTAAAACAGAAGTCTACTTATAACCGGTACTTTTACTTGACATCTTTAATTCTGGTAAATTCAGCTAATGCAGCAGTGGGAGGACAGATACTTATCACATTTAGGGAAACATGACTGAAAGAAACCTCTTAACAGTCTGGTGCTTACACCTTCAAATCATTCAGTATTGTGGAACTCTGATGCATTCAATCAAATTCTGTGAACACATGAATACAAACTGCACACCTAAATAATACAAGTGATGGCCTCTATTTAGGTGCAGACGAGTCTAGAGAAGACCAAAGTGACGTCATGCCAACTGGCCGTGTGGTGGGAGTGGTGCAAAGGAACTGGAGAGATTATGTCGCAAGTTTTGCTGAAAATGAGGTAAATACTTCTTCAATCGAAGAGCTCTCCGAAAAACAAATGACTGCTGAGATTCAGCTTCAGTTAAATCCTTATGATTCAAACCCTCGGTTTTACAAACTTGCGGCAACTGGAATCACTACCCTTTCTCATCAAACAACTGTAAATGTAGCTCTTCCTTCGATATTTCGAACCTTCTGATTATTCCAACCAATTTCTTTTACCCAAGATTTTACCAAAACTGGGGAATTGTACTGTACAGAATTACAGCTGAGTTAGTAGCTTCGTTGTTAAGGTTACTGCTTAGTTAGGTCTATAAAGAAAGAAACTTTTTCATGTTGGGATTCCCTCGTTTCTGTACATTTTCAGGAAACCCAGGGTTTAAGGAAACAAGCTGGAAAGGTAAATGATTTTTGTTGTGTGCGTAAACTCCCAGGAAAGAGTAACCGCCGAATAGCCTGTCGCATAAAGCTCCTTCTCGGAGAAGATACACGGACACTTCGTTGAAAACCACTCCTTCTCTCATTATACATGAAGTTTTAAGTGGTCAGGCAGATACGTGAATATGAAGTGGCAAGGAAACACCCTCCCCTTCAACCTTGGACACCCGAATAAAGGATTTTGTGTCATAGTTGCCCACAGTCTAATAAGTATTCAACATTGAACGAGGGAATGGAGGGTCGTATGTGGAAATTGGTTGATTTTAGGGATTTGTAACAAATTTTGTTCAAGACTGCATTAATATTTGAAGACCATATTGAAGTGGACACACGGGTAGGTGGATATGTTAGGCTTGAAGTGGCTACGACCATCCCTCCCGTAGTAATATTGGAAGTTGAACTCGCAGTGGATAGGCGGGAATGACGCTTTGAGAACAAGAAATTTTATGAACTCAATGCATGCTTAATCTACACCGACTGTGTATCCACACGTAATCGTATCCAATCTAATTATAGGCTATCTGACCGCGTATGAAGCCCTATTAAGGGTGCAGGTCCAAAGTGACTGGGTATACATATATATAAGTTTACTTTTGATACCAGAGTGAACCAATACTCAGTCTAATTTTAATTTTTGTGCTGACTCAGGTCGTTGTGGTTCCATGGGATTACCGTATACCCAAGATAAGAATAAGTACGCGTCAAGTTGACAGCTTGCGAGATCACAGGTTGGTTCATAACGAAACGTTTTTCTCAACTAACGGACCTCTATAACAACGATATATTTTTTCGCCTTTGAAGGACGGGGGTTGCTTTGGGTTCCTCTGAATAAAATTTTCCTCGTTCTTGTAAGGTGTGTTAAAGGAATTAGAGAAACGCGCCTTTCAGTTTTCATGGGCTCTTTGTACTGATTTCTTTTGTTTAAATAAGCTGCATAACGGGCGTTCGACATTAACGCATGAGCGCACTCGCAAGAGAGAACTCTTCTAGGTGATGATTTCCTTTGTTTTAATAAGCTGCATTGAGGGCGTTCGACGTTAACGCATAAAAAGTGCGTAAAAGTGAGCGAACACGCGGGCGAAAGAGAACTCCTTTTGTCTCACGCGCGTCTTAATCCAAAGTACTCACGTGTTATTTTTCTATTTGGGTTTTTATGATTACTTTCTTTTTTTTCGTTTCGCGACATTCGGTCGAGAAATTGAGGTCTATTTGGCATGAAAACTACTCTCCAGTTTTCTAGTTCTGTTCTGTTGGTATTTCGATCAATTTAAGGAATAACGACTTGAAGCATTTTCGCAGGTTAACAACCACCGTGTCGTGGCACTGCTGTATCGGAACCATACTTTAACTGAGTTAGCGTTTACTTGTGAGGATGACTTTCACCCAGTTTGTCGAAACGTTAGTCACTGCCTCCAACAGGAGTCCTTCTCAAGACTACCTTGGAGTCCGTCACACAGGTTATCCACATGTGATCGATTCTCTTACCTCCGCTCTCAAACCATTTCTTTTCTAAAACAGAATTGTCGTTAGGATCGATTTATGGGAGGTGAACTCTATGTACCCTAGTGGACATTTTGTTCGTTCGTTGGGCCCCATTGGCGACCTAGAGACCGAGGTTCAAGCCTTGATGGTGGAGCACACCCTTGCAGCGCCCTCATTCACTGAAGCACAGCTGAAGGAGCTTCCCACCAACACAACAGAGAGTCCTTGGGTAATGTCTGAGGCGGAAATAGCAAAAAGGCGAGATTTACGGTGAGCATCTTACAAACGTCAGTTTTAAAGCGTATGCACTATCAACATTTGTCTCCGACCTTCACTTGGTTGCTTTCTCTTCGGCACAATCTCAGTAACGAATTGAAAGAATAAAAGCGCTCTGCTTGTTTCTTCTGTTTTAACTCAATAGTAACTGTGATTCTTCTCTTTAAATTTCCTTTGGAAGTTTAGGGTTTTTTTTTTCAAGAAACAATGGGTATTTTATCGTATAGTCTGGCGTTCCATTCTCTTCGCAACAACAACTGTGGACATCGAGTGTTTATAAGTTGTACGGTTGCGAGCGAATCTCAGTTAAATGGGTGAAGGCGGAAATTTCTGGGTAAAGAGTGATCTTTCACCGGTTATAAAGAAAAAGGGTAAAGTCGCACACGCTGGTGTGAATCTTGAGTTATGTAGGTTAAGTGATTCTAAACAAAGCAATTTCTCTTTATCGTCCGCAATTTCTAACCGTTTTTTAGTGAGCTTAACATTGTTATCAATAGTATAAAGAATTTCTGAGTCATGACACAAACTCGTGAAAAAAATTTTAATAGACCAATTTTCATTTTTCTCTTTTCTTTTTTAGAAAATCGCATTTAATCTTCAGCATTGATCCAAAAGGATGCGAAGATGTCGATGATACTCTATCTGTCAGGTAATGTTCTGTGCACCACATACTAAGAAGTATTAACAGGGTGAAGCTGAATTCTATTTTCAACCTTTTTAATTTTATATTTAATTGCTTTGATAACTTACTGCCTTGCTACACCTTTTCCATTTACTACAAAAGCTAATAGGTGTTTGGGAAATCATAAGAGGAAGGCCCAACTCTCTAACTCCTGAGATCAAATTAGTAACTCCACCTCTCAGCTTCTATACTTTTTCTGGTAAATTCTGTTGAAGAATTTGGTGTCAAAGTATCACCTTCCAGCAAATAGGTTTGTTTATTCCCATTTTATTGGATATACAGTCGACCACATCGGGAAAAATTACATGATGTTCACTTCTGGGAGACAAAGGGATGATTCAGATCAAAGTGTGCCATAGAATTGAAGAAATTCGTGCTTAAATTAATTTTGTGACAATATCTTTATTTCTTCTCTTCACGGTTGCATGTTATATACCTCGATAAGTACATTTTTACATGTGTAAATTCCAAATCTTATTCCAAAGACCTTTCAATCTTTGTAATTTTTTGTCAACAGAACACTGAAACGTGAGCATATCGAACTCGGTGTTCATATTGCAGATGTGTCTCACTTTGTCAGACCAGGGTCTTTGACAGACGCTGAGGCTAAATCCAGGTACGCGCTGTCCACATAGTTCACAGCGATAACACATAAGAAAAGTCTTGGTATAAGACCGACTCGTATTCATGCAGCTGCTGCAGCGTAACCTGGCATTCACGATATGATTCCGGTAGGAGTATGGGCACCAGTACTCTTCCTGGATTGGATGCTAGTCCATCACAGGTTACTTCTCCCTCCTCTCCCCACCCATTGTATTTCGTCCCTGGCTATTCAATTTTATTCAAGAGCGAATTTCGACTGAGTGTTGTAAAACCAAAACCACAGTGATTACAACAGCCAGTCATAAAAAAAGGAAATATCCTATCAAGGCAAAAATAATTCAAATTAAAACAAGCAAATTACCTCAAGCGCGGGAAAACGCATGTGACCAAGTCGTGTTTGGATTTAGTATTGAATCTGATTGGTTGAGAAAGTGGCGGGAGTTTCCTGAATCAAACACAGCGTGAAGAAAATCAAAACCAAAGTTATCCCATATAAATTTGGACATTCGAATGAAAATTGCACTATCATTTAGTGGCACTGTCAGATGAAAGTGTCTTGCCTAAGAACACTGTGCAATGATTGAAACTACGCTTCAAACCTAAACACTTCAAGTCCAACGTACTAACCACAGGGCCAATAAATTAACCTGTCTCTCCACGATTAAACATAGATGGCCCAGCAAATTGTAAAATTTAGTACCGTACAGTCTGGGATTAGAGGTGCGTCTGAGAAACCTTGGAAAATGTACTATGTTTGTTCCTGTCACCCCGTCATTGCTATCAATTTTTGTGCCTTTACTTTTCTGACCATTGTTAAAGCTTCCTTATATTTCGATGTTACACAAAGACGTCACACAGTTGTTAGTGTTGTTATTCGTGTGTAAAAGCATCATAACAACATTTGCCTAGCACGCCCCTGAGCTCACGATTTTTCAGCAGACGTTTCTTTTCTTTGTGCAACAGATCTACCACTGTCTACCTGGCTGATCGAAGGTTTGACATGTTACCAGAAGTGCTAAGCGCTGATTTGTGTTCACTGATCGGAGGTGTTGATAGGTAAAGTTGCATCGTTTCGGTTCCCCAGTTAGGAAATAAATTGACCGTCTCTGATAGTTTGGTGAAGTCCATAAGATATCTCTGTCCATTCCTGACAGCTGCTGCAGTACAGACTATGCTTTAGGACTGTCAGTTGGTTGTTTGGTTTCTCTTAACATTCGATTTGTAGCTCTTTATTCTAACCACTTGACATGGTCTTCACAATAAGTTACAAGAACGTGGTGTTGTATCAAGAAATAGTTTCTAAATGCCAAGTTTTTTTTTCATTATGATAGCTTGTATGCTGGACGATGTAATGATATCCAGGAAAAGTTACATTTTCAGCACGTCGGGGGGTGTTTTTCTCATTGCTCTTTAGGTGCCTCTATCATCTTTCTTAAGTCCTTAAGTTAGGGAATTTTAAAAGTTCATGTCTGTGGCGACCATGGTTTTAATTATTCGAGTGTTTTAACAGGTATGCTGTTAGTGTTATGTGGGTTTTGGACTCGGAGTTCAATGTTTTGAAGACATGGTTTGGTCGTACGGTCATACGATCTTCCTACAAGCTGTTTTACGAGGTAAATTATATCTCGTGCCATGTTGGTTCTTGTTTTGGTAGTTTCATGTCGATAAGGCTTGGACACAATTTTTCTTAACACTCCCGGCCTGAAGAATAGACAAAAGTCTACCCCAAAATAGCGGTGGAAAACTAAAAATCCTAAATATTAAACCAGGTAGGACATTGATTCCTTTTCCCCAAATAGCTATTAGGCATTTGTAGATGCACGTTTCCCGCTTTAAAGTATAAAAAGACATTTTGGATAAGGCGACCTTAAGGAGTTTGTTCTTTTACTTTCGAAGGCAGCGCAAGCCATTGCTGATGGAGAGACAAGCGATGATGACCTCATAAAAGACATTCCTGAATTACAAGAAGTTGATCGAACGGAAGCATCTAAAAGGTTCTTTTTTTGCAGATTTCCTTCCTCTCAGTGAGGAAATGTATACATCTTATTGGAAATGCAAACCGTAAGACAAAGATATAACCAAACTAAGAATCACTAAACGGCGAGTTGTGATGTGAAAAGAAGAAAACGAGTAGCTTGAGTGTTGATTATGTGTGTGATTGTTGAGTTTGAATGATAGTGGTGGTTCTCACCGTTCAGTGACACATGTTTCCATATTACCTACAGAGATAAAGTGCACGTTTGATTTTAGGACAATTTTCTGTAGCGTAGATTACGCAAATCCTTACAGATATGCTTTTTTTTTGGCGTTTTTTTTTCCCGATAGATTGTCGGAAATTCGAAAAACGGTGACGAAACTTATGGATATTGCAAGAGTTATTAAGACAAGAAGAACAATTCATGGTAATTTTTCTGTTTCGTATTGAGTTATAAATTGCTGTCACCAGTAGTAGAGCTCATAGTGCTAGTGAAGAAAATTTCGATTGAAATAGATAAACATTGAATTAAGAGTCGAAAGTAACCCGGGATTGTTTTGGTTTTGCTACACTACGCTCTGTGGTTGGTTCAGAAAATCGCTTCACTTTCCCAACCAATCACATTCAAACTTTAAACTTAGTCGTGAGCATAAATCCATTAAGTTGTTGATAGAGCTCAATGCCGTCTTACATTTATCATAGCTCTCGAGAGTATGAAATAGCTTACAAATTACATTTTAAGGATATTTTGAAAATTTTTTGTTTTTTAAAAAGAGAAACTAACCGTAATAGGGCTTTGTCTCTCCTTCTTGACATCAAATGTTGACTGTTAAGAAGGTATTAACAGTAATGTGATCAATACTGTTGTCAAAAAGCCAAATTTGTTCTTAAACAGTTCTGGTCAGCAGCATTCATATACATGTAGTAGTCACCGAGTGTCAGCATAGATGAACTGTACACCAGGTATCATGGTCTAATTTTTCACAGGAGCCCTGGAGCTGGAAGGTGTTGAAGTTCAAGTCCAGCTGGGTGATAACAAGGACATTAAAGATTTAATTCCTAAAAAGGTGAAATACAAAATGCATATACTTTAGTGCGATTTGCAGTGTACTTTGTGTTGTTCAGGGGTATTTTTTACGGCTACTGGTAAAATAACGAGGAGCCTTATTGCAATTTTGTCTGACTGTTGATACTGTTCTCTTCACATTTTCTATGGTACTGACAAGAAGAATTTGTTTGACAGTCATAAGCTCGTTTAGTTGGTGATCATTTGCTTTATTCTCGTGACCATAGTGTTTGATTCAGGGGTGACATTGTAAGGAGAAATGAGGTGCTAGTCACTTTTAGGGATCATAGGGTTAAGGAAAAAGTATTATCTTGCCGAGATGTTGCGCATGCATCAACGTAATACGCGTGTAGAAGGCATGCAGCCTTACTGACTCCATCCTGAATTGTAACGAGAGTATTTAATTATGAATATTATTTTCGCAGCCCTTAGAAATCCATGAAACTGTGGCGGAGTGTATGATATTTGCTAATCACTGGGTTGCCAAGAATATTGCGGAGGCTTTCCCAAGTGCAGCCCTGGTAAGGTGGAAGTCACCTTAACTGAAGTTTCAAACATTCAAGTGAATTTCTTTTTTCATGATGGAGACTTTTCATTAACAAGAGCTAATTCTAGCTTGTACTTTTTATAGTTACGTCACCACCCGTTGCCAAGGAAACAGCACTTCTCAAACCTTATACATTGTGCAGCCTCTAAAGGATTTTCCATCGACACAAGGTACGGTCCGAACAGAATCCGAGTAAACGCAAAGATAACACAATCTTGTGCATCAAGTGTTCTAGAAAGATGCTGTTGATTCCATTTTTGTGGTCGAAAAACAGAAACTGTTCCTAGCGATCTATCTGCTTACCCTCCTACGCCCCCCTCCCTTCCTTTTAAATAATTCATCCCGTTATCCACTTAATCGCCAAATTCTCTTTGTACTTACCTTCATACCTATTTCTCTACCTACATTCGTCCGTCAATGATTTTTTCATCATAATTTCAGCTCCAATAAATCTCTGGCAGACTCGCTCGATGAGTGCGTTGACCCTCAGGATCCCAACTTCAACAAGGTACCCAGCCTTAAACGTATTTGTATGATGCTTCGAAAAATATTCTTAAACTGTTGCCAAGCCTTTGAGCAGGATTGAGGCTAGAGGTGACCTTAATGTGACAGAGATGGGTTCTCATTTAGCATGATAGCATGGTGATTTACTTATGAAGTGTCACAGCATAGTCACACTTAAGATTAAAGGGAATAAGTTTTTAAAGAAACTGTGTTGCTACGTCGGTTAGAGAGTATAACAAGGTAATTTGGTATTATCAACTCAGTTGATACCACCAAATTAACCTGTTATAGTCACACTTAGCTTCACTCGACTGCCTCTTGATCACTAGCATTTTTCGAGCTTCAGGAAGCTTTCTAGTTTTTTACCTCGACTCCTCATCGGCTCCTTGAGTTATTTCTCTTCTTTCCGAAAGGCCGTTTTAATTGTTGTAGTTTGGTTTTTAGTTTGGTGTTTCAACTATTTACTCTTTCATAGTTGGTTCGTTCTCTTGCAACTCAAGCCATGTCAAATGCTCTATACTTCTCGACTGGTTCCTTATCCCCGGAACAATTCTTTCACTATGGTCTCGCCTTGGATCATTACACGCATTTCACTTCACCGATAAGGAGATATGCGGACGTCATCGTGAGTTTGTAAATCTTTGTACAGTTTATGTCTAACTTGTCTTCACTTCACCGTGCTACTTGCAAAACCGAAAGTTTTATTTGATTGGCAGCTGACACGAGCAAGTTACATCCGCCAAGAACATAGCCGAGCCATGACTTCAGTTATAACATGCTCTAAATTGTTTTTCTCTTTAGGCTTGCTATTTTCAGTCGCTTCATTCAACAGAGGTCTGGGAATAAGCTCTAGCGCTTTCTGAGTCACTCGGCTCGAGTGCAGAGTTACGCTTGTGACAAATGCAGCCAATGACTCTTCTCCCTCGTTCATGAAGCTCAGCCAAAGAGGGACTTTTTTAATTTTTATTTTCTTATGATATAGACGATAGATTTCAGTAGTCTGTAACAAAACAGAAAAGAGTAAATAAACTTTACGGGCTCTGATAAAATAGTTCTACAAGTCATCAACTTATTCAATACAACAGATCACTAAAACATGAGAAGCTGCATATCCGTTTAAAAGACTGTGAAATAATGCGCTCTCACGGGTGATGGTCATTGTTTCCAAATATCACATATCTAACTTCTAGTTGAGTAACAACTGTAATTTTTCCGTTTAGAAATGTTTAGAGCATTGCAAAAGTATAGTTTTTAGTAACCACGGAAGTATAGTATGATGATGTCATTCATGATCAGTATATCCAAATCTTTTGCTCTGTGCCTTTATAAGTATTGTCGTCAACAGGTTCACAGACTCCTTATGGCAGCAGTTGAAAATGACAATAATAACCAGCTGCCAAGCAACAAAGAACTTCAAGAAACTTGTCATCATATCAATATTAAACACAGGGTATGGATTCCTTATAAAACGTTTTATCGTCTTTGTAACTCATCAGGCGAGTAAAAAAGAGCGTCGTGTTTTCCTTAAAAAATCTAACGTCAAAGACTTATGTGCACTTGAGCGAAAGAACGCATTTTCCACCAGTTAAACGGAGGAAAATTGGAAGAACACAGAAAACTTTTTTGCAATATGTGTCTTTCCATGTTTCATTTGTTAGGTTTTTGATCATTAAGAGTGCACGTCGTACATGCACGTAGCTTTTCTATAAACCAAAAATTGCCATAAAACAACATTTTCCTTAATGAATTTCGCAAAAAATTTTAACTGTTAACAAACCATAGTTTCAACTTCGTCGTAACACCTGTATTGAGAAAGTTACTAATCCCCCATTTTTCAACAAGGCTTTTTGATATATATGTTAAAATTTCTACGCTTTTTTCCTCGTCAGGCTGCTCAGAACGCCCAGAAGGAATCTGTGGACCTTTTTCAATGCTTATTTTTCCAAGATTTATCTGAAGACGATGAGAGACGAAACTGTGACGCTGTTATTTTCAGCCTCAGAGCCAATGGTTTCCTAGTATTGGTTCCTCGGTAAATATTAATCTACATTATCATAGTCGATGAAGCTTAAGATGACTTGTAACTCCCTTTTGATGTTCCTTGGGTTAAACTGTTGAAGTGGATGTACCCTTACAAATATCCGGTGATACAGTTCGTTGTTAACTTGTGTAGGAAGTTTGGTATCATATACAATCTATCTCTTATAGCTGATAACTTCCTTCATTCTCATTAATGGTCTTCCAAAGATTTTCTATGAAAAGAGAAGGAGAATTTACATCCATATCACTCCCGCGACTCAAAAAGTTATAGTGGTTTTTGCGATATTTGAAGAGTGAGAAAATTTTGATATTCAAGTGTCGAATTGAACAGAAACGCCTAATTGCCAGTATGTTTTTCATCTTGATAGGTGAAAAATGAAAGAGGCAGGTAGTAATTCTTGACGAACTGACGCTACATTCTTAAACGTTTATGCTTCTCAAAGCGGTCCTGAACTTCAAATTAATAGCAGGTTTTCCACTCAATGTATAATCCCATTCACATGCCTAACATCAGGAAATCAAGGGATAAAGTTTTATTTGCTCAGCGTTTCCCTTTGTTAAAGGTTACCTTACATTATAACTTTGTTAAAGTAATTGATTTCTTATTGATGATTTTTCCCTTTTCAGTTATGGTTTAAAAGGTCCAGTCTATCTCAAGGACAAAACAGGACAAGTAGTAACTTCTCACATAACAGAGGAATCAGTGTATTTTGGCCCAGGTCAGTAAATTCGTTCTTCAGTTCCGTCTAGGTTTGTGTATCGGTGGGCTTATGAGACCTCCTCTGATTTACGTCATTGCCTAGTTTTTATCGGCGTTCTCGTTTACTCGACTTATCAAAACCGCCAGTGGTTTAAGTCCAGTGTTCCTTTGAACGGTTATGGAGCGGGAATCTTCTGCGAAGCAGTAGTTTCAAAATTTGTCGACAATGAATCTCATAAAATCCCTTCCCTCATTTCCTGTTACCAGTTAATCATAATCATTATAATTTCTGGAAAAAATACATTTAGGACAAAGACCTCCGGTAGAGACAGTGTCTAAAGTAAAATATACCTCCATTTTCCTCCAAATTTCCTAGTTTTTTTCCTTTTTAACTTTACGCTCTATTTATTCGTCATGTTCAATAACGAAAACAATATAACTACAACCAGTGCTAAAGAGTTTTTATGAATAGTTATAGACCTACCTTACAATGTGATCGTACACAAAGAAGTGAAACTGATTTTTGTGTCAATTTTTTTACCCTCAAAGGATCGCTTTCCTGTCACGAATTTCACATCACAGTTAAGAATGCAGTGGGATCATTTGATTTTCGACTATTTGATCACGTCCAGGTTTGCTTAAACTCTTTGAGCCGGTTATTTAAAAGAAGGTCCAACCCATACCGCGGTTTTACGCAATCAGTGGACCTCGGGTATTCTCTGTGAGAGGGTTGCTTAAATTGAATAAAAATCCTTCCACTACCAGCTTTCGGCCCTTTTGACACTGTTCGCAGAAATGGCTTTTCTGTTAAAAGGTGCGGCCAAATTGAAGATTTTAAGTTTAGAACCTAGTGTTGTTAAATAACGGTTAAACTTTGTTTAGATAACCGGCACTAACTCACCCGTAATGTACATATTGTACAAATGTACAAATGCCTAATTCAAAACAAGATAAGCTAAACCTGTGTTAGAGTAATTTTTTCCATGTAATTTGATAGCTTGTTAAAAAAATCGTTGTTGTTTATATTCTGTCGCCCTCAGCTTGGCCTACCCTAGTCTAAACCCCATAAGACGTGGTTAGCAGCAATATGCTTTACGTTTGTATACGAAAAAGGTTAAAACCGATTCAATTCTAATCCCGCATAAGGGATTAAGGTCTAAACGACTGTCTAACAACCGACTCCTACATGAAAGTTTTTTTGGAATATCTTAATTATTTCTTTTTAAGGTGCGAATTTCCGTCGTCGAAGCCCGTGCGCATGCTCAGTCCTTGAAACTGGACCTTTTGTCTATGGAAACGAGACAGAGTCCTCCACCGGGTGAAATGGAATCTCAAGATGAAGATTCACACAAAATGAAAAGGAGTGAACTTATTAAGGTATCGTTCGTGATGATTCTCTTGGATATTTATTTATCACTTTGTCTCGTGTGGGAAGGATTTACATAACTTTTTTGTGTCGGTTAGGAGGTAAAGTCGAGCCGAAATGACCAGGACAAGGTTGTTGGAACCCGGCAAGGTCTTGACAGTGACTTTGCCAAACTCAAATCCGAGTTTGGCCAAACGCACGAGAGTGTGAGTTTATACTGTCTAATGGAATTCTTCAGAGAAATGTCGCTGAGAGATGATGATGTTTAAGAAGAGATGATGAGCATAACTTTTCCGTTAGACTTTTCTGCCATGCACGAAAGCTTTTTAAGCAACAACATTACTAAATGCACCGACTCTAGCTTGAAATCTATAAAAACCCTTCTGCTGCAAAACCCCTCTATAATTCAATTGTCGTTGGCGAAACATTGTAAGTTTGTATTGTGAACTGTCGCAAAAAGGCTCTAAGATCAAAAGACAAACAGATGCGAAAACCAATATTAATTGCAGCTGAAAGACTCAATTATCCCATTTATGTAGCCTTGGCTTAGTGTAAGCTTGGAAGGGAACATATTCCCAACACCTTGTAAAATTTTCTGTCACTGCCTAACGAACTGCTCACTGAAATGTGTGTAACAGTCGCTCCTTTAAGATTTTAATAAACATGATTCACTCGGAATTTTTCAACAATCTGTTTGCTTTTTCTTATCATTAGTTTTAATTTGCGGTCGCTTAACCTCATTGAAAATGAAAATCTGTTTCACTCTTAGAAGTGCAATCACTTGTGTACGTTAAGTAGACCGACTCTTGTGATTTCATAAAATTGTCCTCAATTGTTTACTCCCTTGAGTGAACGAGACAGAATTTCCTCTTTACGATATCAAACAGACAAGAGATGAGCATAAAAAAAAAAAAATATATATATATATATATATATATCAATTAATTTATTATTTGATCCAACACTATACTCTCTGAAGTAACATTCTAACAATTGTATGGCAGACAGCGAGGAGAATTACTAATGAGATCTTAGGAGTGGAAAGGTTGAAATGATCAATCGATTTGCTCCACCTTTGTCTCTCTTAAATGATGCATAAGCTGAAGGCTTCACAGCTGAGTTTAAAATTTTAAAAAAATATTATCTCTCCATTTGTACTCTTTTTACCAATGTTATTATTCTCTATGATTAATTGCAGAGTCATTCTCAAGTGTTCATTCTTTAAACTCTTTAGCTGTTAAAACAGCCGAGCTTAAAACTTGGAGAAGTATTTCCTCTCTATTTCTACTCTTCTTACGAATTTTGAAATTATTCTCCAGAATTGTGTTTTATTCCGAAAAGTTCATTCTTGTCATTCTTTTAAGCTCTTTTTTAATGTCTCTCTTATATACTGCATAAGCTATAGGGTTTACAGCTGAGTTTAAAATTGTAATAAGTATTTTTACGCGAAGGATATCGCAATCGATATTACCACGGCTAAGAGAACTGAGCCCGCAATGGAACCTGATTGCGCTGCACAGCAGAAACACGCCAATAACAATGGCCATTATTTTAACAGCGGCGCTATCTTGAGGTCTAAAGAAAACGGGTGCATTGGAACGTATTTGTTTTACAAGAGTACGCATTTTTCGATGGTGCCTACAAATAATAGTTAGCATACATGCAAAGCAGAAGACTAACATGACACAGGGGACGAGTTTAAAATTGAATGCGTCTAACCAATTAAAGATGTTATCGAGGTGTCGCTCTTGGAAGGCAAAGTGGAGAGATGCTCTCACTGTGATAAAAATTGCCGGAAAGGCCCATGACAAGAAAACCACTTGAATGACTCGGCCATGCGTCATAAATATCAAGTATTTCAATGGTTTCACGACGGCCACGAAGCGATCCAATACCAGACTGCACAAATTCGTGACTGACGCCCTCACAAAAAACAACCTCACGTAGAGCTGGACCTCATCTGCTAGCTCAGTTTTTGAAACTGTTTCTTTTAAGATAAATAACACAGGAACAACCGTCATCCCAACAAAGAAATCAGCCACAGCTAAAGACGCCACAAACGCGTTGGTTTTGGTGCGAAGCTGTTTACGCTTACAAATCAGGAAGATAATGAGGCCGTTCCCAGTAATGGTAAGGATTGAAAGAAACCAGCCAAAGATCCAAAACCACGTTTTCATGTTTCAACTAGATGATTAAAAATGTTGTCCTGCTCGTTGTCGAGAAATTAAAGGCCCTTGAATACGGAAGTTATATTCGCCTGCTGAATATCCTGTATATATATTCGTGTTCGTGTCCTTCGCCTGAAGATTTGTTAAAAAAAATCGTAAACAATGTCACGTGTCAGGACTCTCGCTTTGTTATTTTTAGTTAAGATGTGTTAAGAATATCTACAATTTTCTTTTTAATCCAAAAATTGACCCAAGTTTTCGAAAAATAGTGGCAAACATTTTGTCTAGCTGAGGAAAGAACTGAGATTAGAAGTGCCTTTAATTTTTTTTTTCAAACATTTTTTTCGTAATTGTTAAAAGTTGGTATACTTTACGTCTCAATTAAAGGTTTTAGGTTAGCTTTGGAGACATCGGTAAATAATTCATTTGATAGATATGCCCTGAAAGTTCGGGTTTTGCACTCAGCTTATCGACTTGCGTCAGGTTGTTGTGTGATTTCAGGAAACATTCGTTCCAAATGAAAATTAAAGGTAGATTTTCAATTATTCTTCTTGTCTCTCTCTCACTCACTTTTGACAACAGTATTGTAGCTATAAGCAGGATGCGTGTCACATATGGACCTGATAATGGCGTGGCTCATCAGGGAGTCTCTGTGGCTCGGTGGAACATCAGGGGGCGAAATCAGAAAGTCTTGGGGGAACTCAAAATGATTTTTCCTTCGTCTCACATTCGAGACAAGATGAATGAACATCTTCCTCAAAAACCTTTCAAATTTATTTTCCTTTATTTTTCCTCTTGTCATTTCTAACTGTTAGGACTACTGCAGCTTGGTGCGCCGTACGCTGGTCACTTTCTCAATAAGAAGTAACTGAGGGTTCATGCCGCTTTCTCCTTGTGTTATAGAACGACAGAGCTTTGAAATCATCTTGCGTACTTTCAATCTCGTTAATCCTTCATGAGAGAGGAACAATACATTAAATTCTTCATGTTTCTTTCTTCACCGTTAACACAAAGGGTCATCATCATTTTCCGTTCTTTTTTTTTTATTTTACAGTCCCTCTGTAAGAGGAAAACGAACAACTTTTTATTTCTTCGTATACTTTCTAATTGAGACCCTCTATATTTCTTTATTCATCTCAGAGATCTACTGCTTTTAATAATATTGGTCTTCCAAATTAGCTCTAAAATAAGTTCTCTAAAATTATCAGAGTAATTTCCTTGTCACAGAGTAGCTGTGAATTTTTTCCTCTTGTCACATGCCAATCCGTCACTCACAATGCCTTCATTTAGCTTGATTCTTGATTAGCTGATTGAGCGTGCAAACAGAATTCCGAACCAAGCGTGCGACGTAGCAGCCGCAGTTGTTAATCCATATTCATCAGAAGCTGTTATATTTTCAGCAAACCAGCTGTCCATCGCAGAGTGAAGACGTGTTGTCTGCTGTGCTTAACATAACATTGTGCTCTGGAAGGAAAAAGACGCTGGACCTGTAAAAAAGCAACGAAAGCACTTTCATGTCACAAAAGCAACAGGTGAACATTGCCCTTGGAAAATAGTCAATCTAAACGAGTCGTATCATCTCGGTTCAATGACGTAGCATGAATTGTTTGCTTGGTCTGAGCGGCTCTTCAATTTGAAATTCGACTGAATTAGGGAGTTGACTTTAAGAAAAGCAGAGCCAATGACTGTAAAATAGTTTTGGCGAAACTCTCAAAGAAAATTGTTTTGCTTGTTAAATGTATTGGGGACTTCATTTTGTATTTGAATACAGCCGCGTGGAGTTGTTATGACTCTTTTCCTCGGTGGCTTCACTGTAATTAACATTTTGAAATTTTGATACTTTCCCCTCTTCTGTTATTGAGTCAAAGAGCAAAGCAATTACACAAAATTTTGCTTTCGCTATTTTCCTCATTAAAGTAAGCATTCCCTAATCACCAACATATTTTCTACTTTGAGGAAGACGAATGTTGTCAGACGAATGGAAGAACAAAGATATTGGTCAAGAGAAGACACTGGAATCACTGAATTTTTAGTGGATATTGCAAAGATAAGAGCGACACCTCGATAACATCTTTAATTGGTTAGACGCATTCAGTTTTAAACTCGTCCCCTGTGTCATTTTAGTCTTCTGCTTTGCATGTATGCTAACTATTATTTGTAAGCACCATAAGAAATTATTTAGTAATACTGGCAAAAATGGTGGCCCTTGTGTATTTAATTTTTGCACGAGGTCTTCGTTCATTCATTAAGGAGCTTAAGCAACCACGACGACGACGCCGGGTACGACGCCAAGTAAAAAATGAATTTATATTTTATGAGCGAAATTCGCAGTTGTCTAGATCTGTTCGGTTCGTTAATGGCTCTAAAAACGTGCTCGAGCTAAATGTGTAATGGTGGCGTGTAATTCCAAATGGAAATACGAAATATTAGCCGTCGTCGTCCACGTTCCGTACAGGACGCAGAATTTGGTCATTTCACGTTGTTGTTTTGCAGAGGATGGCAAAGAAATGTACAAAGATTTATAACGCACGTGCATAGCCATTGTTCTGCTCATTAAACCTTTTGTTTGATGACGTTCTCGTTGCCGTCGTCGTCGTGGTTTGCTTAAGCTCCCTAATAACTGTCTTGGGACGGGTACAACTGATTACATGTGAGTGAATAATTCTCGACTAGCGACTAAATACAGGAATGGCTCCGACCTGTAATTGGATGATAAAAGTAGTAAAAGTTAATAAGTTATATCTCAACTCCTTGCTCGTGAGTATTGTTTAACCGTGTGTCTCGAGGCGGAACAATGAAATATCAATGTGAAAACACCAATGTGTCAAACATACATAACAAAAAGAAGGTAGAGTCTTTCTAGTTCAGCAAGGTCGATCAAAGACTGGAGTAGCATGCGTGTAGCCGGGAATTTTTTTTTTGTGGAAAACTGATTTTCTGGGATAACTGTTCACATGAAGGACAAATCCATTCATCGGACTGCTCATCTATTTTTGCACAACACCTCAAGGAAGAAAGTCGTGGATTACTTTAATTTTGCTTGGTAATTTCTAACAACTCCGCTAGACCTAAAAAAGGAAAAAAACAAACAAACAAACAAACAACGTCTTACCAGTCAAACCAGTGGAAGTAACTCTCGCGCTGAATCATGTCGAAGTGCCCAGATGAAGTACCAATGATGGCACAACCAATCTTCGGACTGTTTTTCGGCTATTACAAGAAAGAGTAAAATGTATTTATAAAACTTATTCTTAAATTAATGAAGGCCGTTCACGTGACGCTATTTTGGAACCGATATATCTTGTTTGTTATTGTATCACACTACTGTTTTAGACAAGGTGTTTATACCACTTAAATTTAAGAAAGAATGGGTATAACATAAACCGCGTTTTCTGTAAAGTACATGAGCCATCCTTACCTAATTTGCCAACTGCTTTCCAGGCATCATCTGTAAAAACCTCTTCAATTTTACAAATTTGAAAATTCTTAGCTAAAACCGTGGTTCCCAAAATATATTTCCCCCCCTTGCCTAAAAAAAAATTCCAAGTAGGTCTGGCCATGCCTATTTGGTCATTGGCCCCTGTTTAGCCGCTAACAATGGGTTAAACTCTCTGGGCCGGTTATTTAAAGTAGGTCTAACCCATACGGCGGTTTTACGCAATCAGTGGGCCTCGGGTATTCTCTGTGAGAGGGTTGCTTAAATTGAATAAACGTCCTTCTACAACTAACTTTTGGCCCTCTTGACACTGTTCGCAGAAATAACTGTTCTGGTGAAAGCTGTGGCTTAACAAAAGATTTAAAGTTTAGAACGCAGTTTTGTCAAACAACGGTCAAACTTTGTTTGAATAAAGGCCTATTTACACGGTACGACTTTGTCGCATGCGACAAGCTTACGACAGGCCTACGACACGAATTGTATCGTGTAAATCAAACCTACCACTCGCTTACGACTGTCGTGCACGTCACGAAAAATGTCGTAGGATTTTAAAACATGTTTTAAAACGCTGCGACAATCGTAGCCGAAATTGATAGAAAATGACGTATTTTGTGACAAATTTCTACTGAGTAGGGGAGGAAGGTGAAATTTTCTTGCGTCAAAATGGCGGAGGAAGTCGCCTCCGGAAAGTCGAAGACTGCTTCCAAAGCGAAAAATACATTCTCAGATGAGGAAACAGAGAATATTATGTCACTGTGGAGCGAGGAAGAGGTTCTTTTCCTTCTCTTGCAAATTATTAGGGAGCTTAAGCAACCACGACGACGACGCTGGGTACGACGCCAAGTAAAAAATGAATTTATATTTTATGAGCGAAATTCACAGTTGTCTAGATCTGTTCGGTTCGTTAATGGCTCTAAAATCGTGCTCGAGCTAAATGTGCAATGGCGGCGTGTAATTCCAAATGGAAATACGAAATATTAGCCGTCGTCGTCCACGTTCCGTACAGGACGCAGAATTTGGTCATTTCACGTTGTTGTTTTGCAGAGGATGGCAAAGAAATGTACAAAGATTTATAACGCACGTACATAGCCATTGTTCTGCTCATTAAACCTTTTGTTGGATGACGTTCTCGTTGCCGTTGTCGTCGTGGTTTGCTTATTAAGCTCCCTATTGAAACAATGACCGCGGCCGAAACGAGTGGAATCGCACGCGATTTTGGCATGTCGTAGGTGAAAATGTCGTGCGCGTGTAAATTGTCCTAAGTCATGTCGTAGGCCTGTCGTAAGCTTGTCGCATGCGACAAAGTCGTACCGTGTAAATAGGCCTTAACGGGCCCTAAGTCACCCTTAATTTATATATTGTACAAATGTGCAAATGCCAAATTCAAAACAAGATTAAGCTAAGCTGGTGTTAGAATAATGTTTTTATTGAATTTGATAGCTTGTGAAAAATCTTTGTTGTTTATATTTTGTCGCCCTCAGCTTGGCCTACTTTAGACTCTAAACCCCATAAGACGTAGTTGGAAGAAATATGCTTCACATTTGTATGCGAAAAAGGTTAAAAACGATTTAATTCTAACCCCGTGTAAGGTCTAAACACCTGTCTAACAATCGACTCCTACATGAAAGTTTTTGATGGAATATCTTAATTATTTCCCTTCTGCAGCAAAACTCCTCTATAATTCAGTTGTCTTAAGCGAAACATCGTAAGTTTGTATTGTCAACTGTCGCAAAAATGCTCTAAGATCAAAGGACAAACAGATGCGAAAACCAATATTAATTGCAGCTGAAAGACTCAGTTATCCCATTTATGTAGTCTTGGCTTGGTGTAAGCTTGGAAGGGAACATATTCCCAACACCTTGTAAAATTTTCTGTCGCTGCCTAACGAACTGCTCACTGAAATGTGTGAAGCTGTCGCTCCTTTAAGATTTTAATAAACATGATTCGCTTGGAATTTTTTCAACAATCTGTTTGGTTTTTTCCTATCATTAGTTTTACTTTGCGGTCGCTGAATCTCCTTGAAAATGAAAATCTGTTTCACTCTTAGAAGTGCAATCACTTGTGTACGTTAAGTGGACCGACTCTTGTGACTTCATAAAATTGCCCTCAATTTTTTGCTCCCATGAGTGACCGAGACAGAGTTTCCTCTTTACGATATCAAACAGTCAAGTGATGAGAACAACAAAATATAGATCAATTAAGGATTTATTAGTTGATCCAACATTATACTCTCTGAAATAACATTCTAAGAATTGTATGACAGACAGCAGGGAGAATTACGCATTAACTTTAGGCTTCACAGCTGAATTAAAAACTTAAAGAAGTATTTTCTCTCCATTTGTACTCAATTAACCAATGTTCAATTTATTCTCTATGATTGTAGAGTCATTTTTAAAAGTTCATTCTTTTAAGCTCTTTCTTGAATTCTATCATATCGCATAAGATAAAAGGTTTTAACCTTTTAGCTGTTAAAACAGCTGAGGTAAAAACTTGGAAAAGTATTTCCTCTCTATTTCTACTCTTCTTACGAATTTTGAAATTATTTTCCATAATTGTGTTTTATTCCGAAAAGTTCATTCTTGTTATTCTTTTAAGCTCTTTTTTAATGTCTCTCTTATATACCGCATAAGCTATAGGGTTTACAGCTGAGTTTAAAACTATAATAAGTATTTTTACGTGAAGAATATCACAATCGATATTACCGCGGCTAAGAGGACTGAGCCTGCAATAGAACCTGATTGCGCTGCACAACAGAAACACCACAATAACGATGACCATTATTTTAACAGCGGCGCTATCTTGAGGTCGAAAGAAAACGGTTGCGTTGGAACGTATTTGTTTTACAAGAGTACGCATTTTTCGATGGTGCTTACAAATAATAGTTAGCATACATGCAAAGCAGAAGACTAAAATGACACAGGGGACGAGTTTAAAATTGAATGCGTCTAACCAATTGAAGATGTTATCGAGGTGTCGCACTTGGAAGGCAAAGTGGAGAGATGCTTTCACTGTGATAAAAATTGTTGGAAAGGCCCATGATAAGAAAACCATTTGAATTACTCGGCTACGCGTCATAAATGTCAAGTATTTAAATGGTTTCACGACGGCCACGAAGCGATCTAACACCAGACTGCATAAATTCGTGACTGACGCCCTCACAAAAAACAACCTCACGTAGAGCTGGACCTTATTTGATAGTTCAGTTTCTGAAACTGTTTCCTTAAAAATGAATAACACAGGAACAACAGTCATCCCAACACAGAAATCAGCCACAGCTAATGACGCCACAAACGCGTTGGTTTTGGTGCGAAGCTGCTTTCGCTTACAAATCAGGAAGATAATGAGGCCGTTCCCTGTAATGGTAAGGATTGTAAGAAACCAGCCAAGGATCCAAAACCATGTTGTCATGTTTCAACTAGATGCTTAAAAATCTTGTCCAGCTCGTTGTCGAGAAGTGAAAGGCCTTTGAACGCGCGAGTTATGTTGACCTGCTAAATACCCCTTTATTTATATTCCTGCTAGTGACCTTCGCCTTACGGGTTGTCAAAAAAATCTTCTACAATGTCACTTAGCAGGACTCTTTCGCTCTGTCATTTTTTTATTAGGACGTGTTGGGGACATCTGCAATTTTCTTTTCAATCCAAAAATTGTCCCAAGTTTTCAAATTTTCCCTTCCAGAGATTAGAAGTGCCTTTCAATTTTTTTTTTTTTCAAACATGTTTTTCGTAATTGTTAAAAGTTGGTAAACTTTACGACCCAAATTAATTGTTTTCGGTTAGCTTTGGGACATGGGTAAATAACTCATGTTATAAATATGCCCTGGAAGTGCGGGTTTTCAATTAGCTTATCGACTTATGTCAAACATGTTTTTCCGTAATTATTAAAAGTTGGTAAACTTCACGTCTCAATTAATAGTTTTAGGTTAGCTTTGGAGATATGGGTAAATAACTCATTTTATAAATATGCCCCGAAGTTCTGGTTTTCCGTTTAGCTTATCGACTTATGTCGAACAATTTTTCGTAATTGTTAAAAGTTGGTAAACTTTGCATCTCAATTAATGGTTTTAGGTTAGCTTTGGAGACATGAGTAAATAACTCATTTATAAATATGCCCCGAAAGTTCGATTTTTCCAGGTTGTTGTGTGAATTCAGGAAACATTCGTTCCATGCAAATGAAAATTAAAGGTAGATTTTCATTTGTTCTTCTTGTCTCTGTCTTGCAAACTTTCGATTTAGCAGTATCGTAGCTATAGGCAGGATGCGTGTCGCATATGCATGGACCTGATGGCATTTGCATGGCTCATCAGGGAGTCTCTGTGGCTCAGTGATCAGGGCGTTAAATCAGGAAGTCTTATGGGGACTCAAAATGTTTTTTTTCTTCGTCTCACGTTCGAGACAAGATAAATGAACATCCTCATTCACAACCCTTCAAATTTATTTTCTTTTGTGTTTCCCCTTGTTATTCTAACCGCTAGGACTACTGTAACTCGATGCACCGTGCGCCTGGCCACTTTGTCGATAAGAAGTATAACAAAGCCGGTCCACGTCGCTATCTCCTTGAGTGATAGACGACAGCGCTTTGAATTCATCTTGCGTAATTTTAGTTTTGTTTATCCTTCATGAGAGAGTAACAATGCGTTAATTTCTCCATTTTTCCTCCTTCAACGTTTAATTACAATGCGTCATCGTAATTTTTCCGTTCTCCTTTTTTTACAATCCCTCCGTGAGAGGAAAACGAACAACTATTTATTTCTTCGTGCAATTTCTAATTGAGGCCTTCTATATTACTTTATTCATTTCAGGGATCTACTGCTTTTAATGAAATCAGTCTTCCAAATTGGCTCTTTGAAATTATCAGAGTAATTTCCTTGTCACATAGTAGTTCCTAAAATAGAGTAGCTGTGAATTTTTTCCTTCTTGTCACATGCCAATCCGTCACTCACAAAGCCTTTTATTTTAGCTTCATTAGCTGGTTGAGCATGCAGACGGAATTCCGCACCAAATGTGCGACGTAGCCTACGTGTGCGGCATCCGATTATTGGCTGCAGCTGTTAATCCATATTCATAATGTTAGAATTTTCATCAAACCACGCTGTTTGTCGTAGAATGAAGACATGTCGTCCATTATACTATACTACAACGTGCTCTAGAAGGAAAAAGACACTGGACCTGTACAAAAGCAATGAAAGCACTTTTATGTCACAACAACAGTAGGTGAGCATTGCCCTTGGAAAATAGTCACCTTAAGCTCCTTGATAAGGTCTAAACGAGTCGTATTATCTCAGTCCAACGACGTAACACGAATTGGTTGCTCGGTCTGAGCGGCTCTTCAATAGATCCTTCCACGGTTTATAGCGGCCATATTGTTTGGGGGTCAAACAAAACCTCGTTGCTAGGCAACGAGCGATAGATTCTTTTGTAATTATTAGACGTGCTTCGGTACCTTCGCTCAATATCTTAACTTTATTGAAGGAAAATTGCTTATTTTCGTCTCCAAATCTAGCGGGAACAAAGATAAGGCGTTACTGAAAGTAAGCGCCGAATTTCTTGGCGAAATACCGTTTTATCTCTGCGTTTTATGGGCAGATTGATATGTTGTTCGAAGTTGACTTCGCGGCCGCTATGATGCGAAAATCGCATTTTAAAAAGCACCTCTTTCGGTTGAGAAATTAGAATATATTTTTGAGCCATCGATATTGTGTAGCTTTAAATTTTAGGCTTTACGGTGGTAGCATTACAACGTACTTAAAATTTTGGTTTTGGTTTTTGTACTTTAGGTGTTTTCAAGCTCAATAGTTGTTTTTATTTCGAACCATGGCTACGCGTGTTCCGAAAGAGCCCTCTAGTGTAAATCCAGAATGCTCTACCCCCATAGCAATCAGACACAAAAGAAATTAATCCATTTGGAGTTATTCCAATCAAAAACTTAAAAGTGCAATGGTGTTTATAGTCAGACCAACAAATAGCCTGTAGCTCTAAGCTTGATGGTGTTTCGATGAATACTTCTGAACAGTCAATAATGCACCGAACTTTAGAGTAGTATTTTTCGAAGCACTTTGGTAGCACTTTCTTCGTCTGCTCCTTAGAGGGCCACTTGATAAACCATGAGAGCTCACATTTCATTAGCTTTACCCAGGAGATAAAAATTGAACTGACAAGAGTGTCTGATATTGCAAATCGGAATGCCAGATCCCCAACAGACAAAGCTAAGCGAAGCCTCATCATTATCAGTAAAAGTTCCTGCTCAAGTTTTAGTTTCCTTTGGGGGCCAGGTTTCCTGACATTTGGGGACTCATCCATGGTCATATCAGAGTACCTTTTGGGCTTCTCTGCCTCAGTTTGCTTATCCCCTTTCCAGTAATTCATATTCTTAGCTTTAGGGAGTAAATATTCAAATAAGGTTCTGAAAGCATCTGTATTTTGCATGCCAGTATAGAGTCGAACATCAGCATCTCTGGTTATTTGTGCACAGGCTGTACACAGTGTTAACCCCGAGGAATCGTCTCCACTTTTCATCAATTCATCACTTGCAGGTATACCACTATTATCAACCGGTGTCACCTCTGAAGGGCCAGCATGTACAACTGACTTGGTTACAACTGACGTTGCAGCCTCCTTTTGATGCACTAATCGACTCCGCTTTTTGGGTGACTCACTATTTGAATGCTCAAAAGGAGTCAAAAAAAGAGTAGGTATAGGGTTACTTACAGAAGGCTTCCCGTCTCGAAAATGATTAGAGCAGATGACAACACTCTCTCTTGACTTTCCTATTGAGAAATCTTTTCTTCCCTTCTGAACCTGTCGAGACCATGCTTCAATCAACGATTGCTTGGGCTTGTGGAACGATAACTTCTCTACATGCGAGTGGATGACCCATTTTTTCGGATATCTTCTGTCGTTGTTACAGCCGCCGACACAACACTTATCTCCAAAACCCATTTAGCCAAGGGTTTCTCTTTGCCGAGTTAATTGTTTTTCAATAGTATGTTAGCCTGTCTGGACGAAAAAGTTTTAAGGGCACGTAAACATATTTATTTCAATTTTTCCTCTGCCCAATTAAGTTGCAAAAAGTCTTTAGAAAAAGCAGTACTGTGACCTTCTGGCATTATGTCAGCCGCGAGGTCACGTTCTAAGAAAACGATCCCAGTGTTCCCATAAAACGCAGAGAATAATAGGTTTTTCGCCTAGAGAAAAAAGGTCACTCACCTTTCTTAATGTCTTATCTTTTTTAGCGATGGATATTGATTCTTGTTCCTGAACAAAGCGAAAATTTAACGAGGGTAGCGATGCGCGTCTTATTATCATAAGAGATTCTAGGACTCGTTGCCTAGCAACGAGGTTTTGTTTGACCCCCAACCAATATGGCCGCTAAAACCGTGGAAGGATCTATTCCAAATTCGACTAAATTCGGGAGCTGACTCCGAGAAAAACAGAGCCAATGACTTTAAAACAGTTTTAGCGAAACTCTCACTGAAATCGTTTGCTTCTTAAATGTATTGGAGACTT
This sequence comes from Pocillopora damicornis, assembly GCF_964200805.1. NCBI lineage: Eukaryota > Metazoa > Cnidaria > Anthozoa > Scleractinia > Pocilloporidae > Pocillopora > Pocillopora damicornis. The sequence goes on from NC_142673.1 coordinate 8,086,709, forward strand.
CGTTTTGTATTTTAATGCAGCCACGTGGAGTTGTTATGACTCTTTTCCTCTGTGGCTTCACTGTAAATAAAATTTTGAAATTTTGATACTTTTCTTTTCCGTATTATTGAGTCAAAGCGCAAAACAATTACACACAATTTTGCTTTAGTTTTTGTTCTCATGAAAAGTAAATATTCCTTGCTCACCTGCACATTTTCTACTTTCAGGAAGACGAATGTTGTCAGACGGATGACAGAACAGAGATATTGGTCAAGAAAAGACAATTTTTAGTGGATACTGCAAAGATAAGCAGAGACTTAAAAATCATTTAGTGATACTAGCAAAAATGGTGGCACCTTACATGCTAAATTGTTGTACGAAGTCTTCGTTCTTTCACCAGTGGTCATGGGATGGATTAAACTGTTATCATGGCAAGTGAATAATTCTTGATTAGCCACCATTTTTGAAGTAGTTTGTTGTTTTACAATTGTAAGGCAGATCCTGAGCGATCATTTGATTTGTTTGAATTACCAGCTGTAATTTGGTGTATTTCATCTCAAATATTTATGTTGCATAGAATTTGAGACAGAAACAACTGAAAACTAAAACAATCCTGGCTAAAAAATGCTGACACTTAAATTATTAATTTCAAGGCTCTGATCGCTCGTGTTATATGGTTTGTCCAACAGCTGGTATCACAGCGATAACTTAGTTGACGTCGCACAAAGGTAATATTAAGGTGGCACTCTGACAAAATACTTCTGCCGCACAAAGATGAAATGGCATTCAAAATTTGAGATCAGTAGAATTTCCGCACAGTCACAACCTATTACATTATGCATTCAGTTCTTGGATAGAGGAAACAACAACAAAAACAATACATTGCCATTGGGAAAACAGATTTGTTTTACAATAGTATGGGGCCGTGCGGAAATTTTACTTTGATCTTTCAACGAGTTTGTTTAATTTTGGGCATCTTCTTTACATCCAAAATCACGTCAATGAACCCCTACTTTACTTACGACTCCTCACAACAAATTAAAATAAGTATCGGCACCTTAAGAACGACTTCGTTAAAAAAGAATCACGCTGTCACCAATAGATCAAACAGAACAAAGTAAACTTATCGACTGATCAACGGACGAACGCCTTTTGAATCTGACACTGAGCCACTTTACTGCAAAACTGATCTATCACTGTAACAAACCAAAGTTGTAACGCTCGACTGACATACAATTGTTCATTCGATTCTGATGACTTGTGCTCAGGCCAGTGTCTAACTTCAACAACAACAAACCTTTTCTGAACAACTCTCACCCAGACGATCGTACTTAATCATTGACAACTAAATAATACCAAGAGAAAACATTGGCCAAAAAAAATATTGATTCAATTAATGAAAAATTCATTTTTGGCATGAATTGTAATAAACTTAGGATTTAGGAACTTTATTTAAAAATGAAAGTATTTATTTTTCATTCACAAAGCAAGAATTTATTGCAGTGCCATCTTATATTACTTTGTGTCATCAGCTGGGTTCGTTTTCCGTTCGGAAGTATAATATATATTTTAAAACTCTAATGCCTGGTCACAAGCTCTATCGAGAAACTAAACAAATTGAAAGTTACCGCTGTATAAACCAGTTGAATTTTACCAAATTTTACGCTGAAGAAGTAGATTTTCATATCTCAAAGAAGGATCAGTTATTTGATAGAAATAAAGTTTGTGAATTGTTTCGAAAACCGTTGAAAAATAATTACAGATTGGACGAAAATCAACGTGAATATGCGAGCCAATCTTTCGACCAGTAAACGACGACTAGGTCTATTGACTAGAATTTTGTTTGCATTCTTATTTGCTCATCACGACTTAAGATACTTCCTGTTAAAACAGATTTACTTCAGACGAAAGTTGAAATCAGAAATCCAAATCAAAGAAGATCAGATAGTCTATCAAATAAAAGAGTTGTCATGTTTTCTTATTGAATGCTTTCACAGATTTATGACGAGTTTTATAAGCATTTAACGAATTATAAATATTTGCTCATTTTAGAATTAAAATTTGCACAGAGAGCTCGGTGATTTTTGCGAAACCGGTGCACGATCCAACAATACAAGTTCTTTTCAAGTCAAAGTTCAAGTTGTGGAAAATAAATAAGTTAATTAAGTCCTCGCTTTGAAAAGCTAGTGCCTTTGATTGCTTCCCGCAACGATCGTCATTTTGCTGGCTAATATGACATTTTTTCTTTCATACGAACTTAAGTCGTCTGAAAAACATATCAATTAAGTCGGACCAGGCATTTGGTTTTAAAATGTATCTCTGCTAGTTTATTTATTCCTTATTGTAAGTGGAAGAAAGATCTTTTGGGCAGTCACTCGATATAACACAGGAATACGTTTAAAAATAAAAACGATTTGTAAAAGCTTGAGATTTTGCTCCTCAAATTCAGCTCAAAATGAAACAGAAATTGAATGCGTCTGACGACAAAATCTCTTGAAATTATTCGCTATAAGAATTTATCAATGGTAACTTGGAGCCTAATTGTGAAATGCCTCAGCCCCTAAGAGGTAAAAATCGAATTTGAAAAGTTTGCTCCTATAACTTATACTATTTCGAGTCTCAAATTGCTTCTCAAATCGGGTTTAGGAAACTTGGAGCCCCGTAATTACACAAGTTAGCTTTTGAAGGCTGAAACCAAATTGGAAGAGGCCCCTTCAAACTTTTACTGATACTGTTTTTGTCAAATTTCCACGAGAATCTGATAAACATTCGGACCCTATGTACAAAATGTCTTAGTTATTGCAGCTTAATTGATCATATTTGTTTTTCAAAAGTTTAGCGAAGTTAGTATAAGAAATTTGGAGCCTGATTGTAAAATCTTTAGCTTTTGTAGCTAAAATCAAACTCTTGGATAATCTTTTATTTGCGTTCTTTTACATCCTGTGTTATATTCGAAACTGGCGACTTAAGAGATCTCGTGCAAAGAATTGAAGCATGAAAAGGTTGAGAGATGTATAGTCATGTCGGGTCGTAATTTCTTTGAAAGAAACTTTCTAGACTGTTTTGTTTTTTTTTAAGTGTGAACGAGAAAATGGCGATTACTCTTCAATTATTTTTGCACGAGATGCTGTTAAATTTTTTTGACGGGAATTGATATTTTTTTAAAGGATGCCTTGTTAAAATTTTTGCCGAAAACGTTGTCATGGGAAACTCTGTGCAAATTGGTCCAGAATTTCCCGCCAAAAGTCTTAGTATACATATGGAAAATTTTCCTTGACGCCTTTCAAATTTAATTAATTGAAAATTACTTAACTTGTGATGAAAGAGAATTCAAAACAAATAAAATACTTCATTAAATATTAAACTTGTGGTTTATGGAGTACATAACTAGGACAATAAAAGAATGAGACAAAAACTGATCACGATACTTTATTTATTGCTACTAGATGATAATACAAGAGAACAACAAAAATGACTAAACTTATTAGCAGTATAGAAGATATCTTAATTTTTTTTTTTAATTTTGAGCGCCGTATTTTTTCTAAGTTTTTTGGCGGGAAAATTTTTTATCTCAAAAAGCCCTTAATGTGGATTAAACCGACAAATCACGAAATAACAATTTTTCAGTCTCCAATATTTATTTCTGCGCTACATCCGTTTTGTACCTCTGAGTAGATCGTGTCTATCACTTGGATCGCAGTCTTATTTGATACGTGCTTGGTCTGCTTGAAGCATCAGAGATATTCACCACTCAGTCTGCAAACAAATGAAGATAAAACATGAATTAAAACCTTTCTCTCTCAAGCGATAATAGTATAGTGTTGGTTTCTTGCAGAGACGTATTTTTTAAACTTAGACGTGTAAAATTTAGTATTTAAATCTTTATTTACTGTGTGACTTAACAACTAAAGGTGAATGTAACCTAGATTTAAAGATACATTCCAATAAAATGGAAGAATTTTGTTGTAGCTGTTGTCGTCGAAATGACTTTATACTAAATTTGTTTTCAGGCATTTAAATCATTTCATTTTGAGCCGAACGTTTATAATTTCAGTCCAGCAAGAACAAGCAGTTAATCGAAATGCTTGCCAGCAATCCCTCTGAATTAACGAAATAATTTTTATGCAATAATGGAAAACATTTAGTTTCTGGTTGCATAAAATATATCTCTGATTGTTCCCAGAGTACCTGTTCAAATGAAATACTTTGCTCTTCTTCAAATTTTCGTCGAGAAAGCCAAAAAAAGTGAAAACAGGAGCATGTCAATGTAACTCCTGATGCGTTTGAATTTATGAGAGTCCGTGAATATGCGAATAACAATCACGAATAAAAATGGATTGATGACGTCTAACCACAATGGAAAGCTGTAAACTGCTCCTTTGAAAAAATGTATTTTTGAAATTATTCTCTGTTAAATGGCTTTAGTGAAAGTTATTAGATGAAGCTATCTGTTTCTATCATAAATTCAACTTAACACTGGATTTCATCGACGACCTACCACTATAACCCTCTAATTCCCAGAAGTGACTAACATGTAACCTCTCCCAATAATAACCATACATAATCCAGCAAACAGGTACAAGTTGTTGTCCTGATCTAACATCAAATTCTCATGGCTAATTTACAAGGAAATTTCCAGCAGCTGGAGGGGAGAATTATCAATCACATCTTGGAAGTTAAAGGGCTTGGCGAGTCATTTGCCGACCGGGTTACATTAGTTTGGATCAAGGTGGCAGTAAATATTTCACAGTTCTAGTGCTTTGGTGAATTAGTGCAATCAGAAAAGCAAGACTGATTACAAAATTTGCTTTCAACTTTTCAAAGTTTTCCAGTCAATTGTTTTCGAATAATGCTTTAAAAATACGTTAAGTTGGCCGAACGCACTTGTGTCTAACACAAGAATAAAAAAAAAGCATACAATGAATTTAACAAACATGTAAACAGAATTCCCTAAAAAAATTTGTACACATGAATAGAATCTTTAATTTCTATGAGCACATGGTACTTTTCTTTTCAAAAGAGCTGGCTAAACTCCCGAAATTTCCTACTAAAAAACTCAAAAACGCCCTGAAATTTAAGAACGAATTCCGCGAATCGAAAAATCGAAAAATATCAATTTTGTAGAGCATGTTATTTCAATTTGCTTTTAGCCTCAAGAGCTGAACATGTCAAAAAAATTATTTCTCATGATCAGGTTTCTTAACACTTTGAGATACAAACATCAAGTTTTGGAGCATACTTTTTAAATTTTATTTTCGTCTTAAGAGCTAAAATATTATCAATGATTGGGCTCCACGATTTTTATTGAATCACCTTCAAAAAGTGTTACATGAGTTGATGATTACAGTGGCCGGTAGGAACAAAACTGAATCACAAATCCTAAAACACTAACACAAAATTTAAAACACAAATACAAAGTCTAAAACAGTAACACAAAACCTGAAACACAAACGCAAAACCTAAAACACTGACACAAAACTTGAAACATGAAACACAAAACCTAAAACAGTAACACAAAACTTGAATCACGGACACAAAACCTTAAACACTGACACAAAACATGTCACACAATCGCAAAACGTAAATGCTAACACAAAACTTAAAGCACAAACACAATACCTAAAATACTATCACAAAACTTGAAACATGAAACGCAAACCTAAAACACTATCACAAAACACGACACGCAATCGTAAAACGTAAATGCTAACACAAAGCTCGAAACACAAACTTAAAGCTCAGAAGAACAAGAAAGCCAGTCAGTATGCAACATCGCGCGTGTCACAGTAAACCGAAACTTGGATTGGAAGTCTGGGGACAAAAGGGCGTTTTCCGCTCTTTCTCGCGTCACCCCAAAACATTCCGTGACTGTCGTCTTTTGGTGAAAAAACTTGATAGAAATGTTTGGCGAAAAACACAAATTTTATAAACGAAAATTTTAAGGCCCGAAAGGCCAAAAATTTTTTAAGGCCCCACCTTAATTTAAAGCCCGAAGGGCAGGAAAATTTTTCGGTTACCCACCTTAGAATGAAGTCTGGATTCGCCACTGGAAGTCACACAAACATTCTTTTATTGGAGATTTTCCTTTGTTTATTTTAAGCTAAGAAAAATTTATTTTACTGAGGCTTTGTTGCTGTTAATTTAAGGTTTTTTGTATTTCCTTTCTAGTCTTTAAAGGCTCTTTGTATCAATCATATTACGCCTTTTGTGGTTATTTTTTCCGGATATGATTTCCCACGCACGGTAAATGAAACAAAGAAATTTATCTTTCTGGGCCCAGTTGTATAAAGGGCGGATAACACTATCCAACGGATTATCGCTATCCAGCGGATAAGTAATAGCAAAACGTTTAGCGTTATCCACCGGATAGAGATTTATCCAGTGGATACCGTTATCCAATCTTCGAACAACCAGGGCCTGGTCATCAAAGTTTCTTTGTATTAATTATTTGACGCCTTTTGTGGACATGTTTTCCGGATATGTTTTTTCACGTACGGTAAATGAAACAAAGCCATTTATTATCCTTTGTGTTAGTCGGCATTGTTACGAACGTGTTTGTACGAGTTTTGCATTCGTGTTGTGGGTTTTGTAATTATATTTTGATTTTTGTGTTAGTGTTATGGGTTTTGAGAAGCTATTTTAAGTTTTATATTCATGTCCTAAGTTTTGCAATTAGGTTTTGAGTTTTGTGTTAGTGTTGCGGTTTTTTGATTCTGTTTTAAGTTTGTGTTTGTGTTGTAGGTTTTGTGACTCTGTTTTGTTCTTACCGGCCACCGTAGATGATAAACGTTAAACAAGATTAGAGAAACAGATATCAATTGCTGAACAGACTCTGTCAGTTGGTTTCAGCGTAAAGAGCTCAGAAGTGGGAAAAAAAAGGCCTTGACATTTTTATCAAAACTCGTTAAAAAAGAATTAATGTATCATGCCATTGATGAAAAACTCTAGAAGCAATTTGAGAGACTAAAACCGACTTTTGAACTTACTGTTCAATTTGGATGTAGCTTGGCTCAAGAGCTCAAACATTTTGGATTAGTACAAAGTGGATCACAGTTATTGAATTTCTAATCTTATGATTGGCTGAACGAGGCCGTATTCTGAGTTTGTAAGCTAGCCCCTGGCTCATAAACAAGCTCCGACAAATTTAGTAAATGAATTCGTTAGCGAAATCCCCGGCTCTGTTAGCGAGTCGTCATTGAGCAATGGCCGAAAAGTATGAATTTAACCCAGAGCTTACATCTATTACAACGAATTAACAGAACTAATAGAAAATACAACTCCTATATCCACCATAAGAAACTGCTAAATTTGATATAAAATATTTCAAGGTATGCAACGGAAAATTAAGCAGTATTTATTTGCTGTAATCTAGTTGGTAATGAGAGTAATAATGTACACACACACACAAAAAATTACGCGCTTCTGACTGAGGACGAATGCATTTTCGTGTAACACGAGGACAAAGTTGTAACACGAATGCAAATTACAAATAGGTTGCGCACACTTTCAAAATTTCGTCTGTCTTGGCCTCCGGTGATATTTTTTCATGTAAACTATGAACAAGTAATAACATGATTTCTCTTGCAATTTGGTTTATTAAGCACTTGTTAAGTTTTTAAAAGACTACAAATTGCGCGAGCCCTACGGGCTCGTGCAATTTTGTTGTCTGTGAAAAATTTACTGGTGCTTATTAACATCAATTTGCAAGAGAAATCATGTTATTGCTTATAATTGTTTTTTTGTGTGCACTTTTAGTAAAAAAGTTAGCGTACTCAAGCTTGCCGACTATGATATTATCTTAACCAACCTGGCGCTACGCACCTGACTGGTTATATATCATCTCATATTCGATGCAACTCGTAGGATAATTGTTTGTGATTAGGCTCGAGAATTTTTCATAAATCAAGTTAAGATGAAATAATATATAAATTGATGATAAACCTAAGATGCTTTTTAAGAAACAAAGAGCATTTCATGGAACATCTTTTCCCAGTTTGTTTTTTAAGCCTAACAGCTCATACATTTTCAATATATTAGTCTCTGAAATTCTTTTTTGAGATCACGTCAACAAAAACAGATCTATGTCAGTTGAAGATAAATTCAGGAGACTACTTGGGGAAAAACACTAATCTTGGGGTATTCAATAATAATTTGGTTTTAGTCTCTTGAGCTTAGACAATGTTAGTGCTAAGGCTTGAAGGTTCTTATTGAATCACGTCAATACTTGAAAAGTCTCGTATAAATTGATGTTAAACACAAGAAACACTGTAATATCTACTTTTGGAGCGATCGCTTTTAATTTGGTTCACGACTCGAATTCATAACAATCAGGCTCTTAAGGGTTAACAATTTAAATTGAAATAATATTCATATATGTAAGATACTATAGGAGAATTAAACTTGTCAGAAATCTCAAAAAGAATTCTGGAAAAAAATCAAGAAATGATAATTGTGGTAGCATACTTGAATTTTGCTTGTTTGCCTTAGGGGATGACATATTCAATAATTGCGCTTCAAGGACCTTATCCAAGGAAGTAATATTGAAAGAAATTATCAGACTCTAAACTTACTGGAGATCTAAAAAAATTCATGTATCTTAGTTTGAGAACTCCTGAACATGCTAAACTTTTTTTGGCTCAAGAGCCGATACATTCAGACTTAAGGCTGACCAAAATTTGTCATCAAATGAAAACCTTCTTTAACGTCTTATGACCATCACCCAAGAAAATTTCTCGGTCTATTATCTGTTGTAAGTGCTCAGAAAATAAATAAGCTCGGCGCTTTCCTTCCTTTTTTTATCACTTTACTCTTGGATAAAGATTGCCTTGCGAAAGTAGAGCATCCTGAAATATTTTGCAGATTCTAATCGCGACCGAGGGCAGTATGACCTCTATCAGAAAGTCACAAAAAACTAACCTTTGTGTAGAACCAGGCTAGATTCAGACAATCCTTTTGATGCGAGCACGAATTCAAATGCAAATATCCGAGAAATTCAAGGTCTTGGATGAGAAATTTCCTAAGCCAGAGAGAGATAGTTTGTAAAATGTCTGCACTTTTGTATCAAGTACCTTTTCAAAACGATTTAGTAAAAGTTGGATTCTAATTGGATGATCGACATTATTCTTACGATGATTCACAAATCTTAGAAATTAAAGGTAATTTGATAGGCTTAACCGTTGCTATGGTAATTTGCAAGGACAGATAGATAGTCTTGACATGCACAAGGGTGACAAGGTATTTCTCTGACGCTTTTGAAACAGATGAAAGGTATTTATGGTATAATTAATTCATTAAACGAACACTGCTGAAAACAACTGAAGGCCACCTCAATTAAGAAGAGATTCAAGTAATCAGACAATGAAGAAATTAATTCTTTTCTTAATTTGTAGTTGTTATTCATTACCGACTGAGATAGTTTTGAATCGCAAACATAGGGTAAAACCAGGTTAAATTGTTCAATTAACGCAGATGAACAGGCCCAGATAGCTGACATGTTGTTAAAATCCAATGATCTAACCTTGTTAGAAGTTGGAAGGTATTCCTTTTCTTCCTTGAGTTTCTTTGTTTCAAGGTGCTCTCGTTTTCTTATTGATACTGTTTTATAGAGAAAAAGGAGACAAAGATATGGTTGGATACGTACATACTTGCGTGCTTTTTATTCTTAATAATTAAGGAAAAAAGTTGAACGACTAGATCGAAAAACTCACTTCAAGCAACCACAAATTCTGCTGTCAAATTTAAGGTCCTCTGGCTTTATTGAACAAAGACATCAGGAATTTTCATTGTAATAACTTACTTAGCATTCGGAAACAAAATTTGTAATTAATTGGGAATAATCAGCTAACTTTCACTATTGGGCTTTTAGCGAAGAACTTTATGGATATTTGACAAGCATACTGTTATCATGGAAATATGATGTGACTATAGGCATACCTATTAAATTTGATACTGTTATTTGACGAGCTAAATACTGCCAACAATGATAAGTGTTTCTTTGAAATTCGTATTTTAAAACCAACATAAACGGAGCGGCAATCCTCTCCTTCTTTGGTCAGCGATTTTGGAGCTAATGGGAAGCGTATAAAAAACACTCTAGGTCAACGCACTATGACCATAAAACTAGCTGAAAATTTGTATAAGAATGAAAAGAGAAATACATAAATAAGCGAATTTCTCGCGTTGACACTGGAGTCACGTTTGAGAAGAACTGTCATGGCAGCTGTCGCTAAGGATTTGTCTTACGTTGTGCTGTGTATCACGCTCTTCCTTTTCACATTTAACTCCGTAGATCAATTTTACAAGGGATACAAAAAGTAAAATGAACACTGCATTATTGTCCATATTTATCTCTCTATAGATTATTTACCTGAAATATATCGTGACCGGCAAATTGAACACCATGAATCCTCGACATGATATTAAAACCACTTCCTCCAGCATAAGAAAAGCTCGCCGTGGTAATAGGTAATAGACATGGTAATAGGGCCAAATAACCTTATTTTTGAATCAATAGAAGCTAAAAAAGACGCTCAAATTTTTCGTAGTTCGTAAGCTCTTTCCTCGTGCAAGGCTGAGCGCAAATATGAATATTGATTTAAAAATCCTTTGTAATTCAAATGAGTTTTACGACTTCAAGGGCGGGTTCAAGCAATCCGGACGCCGAGTTCTTCGGTCTGATACGTTCAAATACAAAACGAAGTAGGATTCCTTACTTTAGACATATTTTCAATTTAAATTAATATTTTCAACAGAGAGCTACAAATAATGTTGTAATTTTAGGAATATCATTCTCTCGAACCCGAACCTAACTGAATTTGAACTTGAACATTCGGCTTTAACAGCACTTTTATTTATTACCGAAGCAGACACTAGGTTATATACTTCTGGTCATTAACTGTCGGTTAACCAGAACTCCGCAATATCTTGATCTGTTTTTCTTTTCCACGGGCATTTTGAGTTAACAGGGTGCTGCTGTTTTTCAAGCTACACTAGATAAGCGTCGACGAAATCCCTTGAGGCGAAATTGATATGCGACGCGTGAATTTTGCAGAAAGGTGAGAGTGATTTGTGAATTTATGAAACAATGTGAGGCCTGATTTGCTTCCTGTAAGGTACGTGACCTGTGATTTTTTCTTTCATTTCGTGAAAACGTTAAGATTTCCCTGAAACTTTGGACACAAGAAGAAAGACATGGAAGTTTTCCCTTTAGTTTATATACGTGACAGTAAATTTCCTAATTTGTTTGTGAGAAACAGGATCAGGACTCCCCTTTGCTACACTCGAGAGAGAGCTGTTTTATTCAGCCACCTTCCGACTGGATAACGTCACGTACGTGATTGTAATATATATGTGCGCATAAATGCAATATCTTCAGGCCTCTCCAACTGTTCAAAGAAAAACACTTAAGGTAATTATTCCACCCTTAATTTTCGGTGTATATTTACAGGTTCTCTTCGTGTTCATTAGTCTAGGGACAGATAGATAGAAAGAATACAGGGCCAAACTTTGACATGGTTAAGTCTTGACTATTGCAATACAGAAAATGAAACAAAAGAATCAAAGGAGCTTCCTTAGCTTTGTCGCGCCAAAACTTAGCCAGATATAAATGGAGTAAAAACAAGAAACTGAATCCTTGAGTTGATGAATTGAAGGTCAGTTCATGGATCTTAACTCTTTCTGTTGTTGATTCACAATTGTACAGATTTCTATTCCGGCTGAAGAGAAATGACCATCGGAAAACAGCAGAGGCGAGATAGAAAACCGATAATATACAACTAGTCGGCTACACTTCGTTATGTTCATGAGTCTCCCGGTGTTTACCATTTTGGCAGTCATAGTTTCGTTAAAGGTCTACATCGCCCACTTTGCAATTTTCGCCCGTCGATTTGTATTGTTTGGGTTGGGAAATTTTTACCTTTTCGTGGTTTTTTTCCTTTTCAATTTCGTTCGTAGTAGAATGGTATGTCCCATAAAAAACAGCGATAACACTGAAAATAAAACAAAGAGAGTTCGCTTTCAATTTAACACACATGACTGAGTTATAATTAGGCAATATATAAAATACTTTTATCAAGGCTTCGCTGACTCAGTGATCTAGAACGGCAAAGAATGATCATTATCACGCTCGTGACAAGACGAAAACCATCTTTCTCTATTTTTTGATCGAGCTTACAACTTACCGTCTTTTTCATTCTACTTACAGATCATTACCATCGTTGTCTATCTTCGAACTGTTTTGACATCAATTTCGAACCATTAACATCTGCTATGAATAGAAAACACACCTGCATTTTTGGTAAGTACTTTATATCTAGTTTATCATTTTTCCTACTTCAGAGACGTATGTCAAGGCTTGTGTTGAGTAGTTTCAGCCCCCACGCCTAGATTATATGATTGATAGTTTTCACTTAGATTTGGTGAGATTGAAAAGGATAATTTATAAGGTAAATGCGATTTTATGTCTGCCTCTCTCTCTCATGGCTTAAACTTGTCTGCTAACATTCCATCGTCTTAAGAGATAAATTCTGCTTGATGCCACCTAAATGATTTGTAATTAAGAGCTTCCTGGTGGAGCCTCTTTCCCTAATGGCTCCTGTTATCCATCCAGCTATGTCTGACTACCTCGACTAGATGTAATTTCTTCCATAATCATCTCACTAATTTAGATATTGAGTTCCATATGCTCTCTGGCCTAAATTTTAATTATTTCACTACACATAACCCCCATTCGAATCAAGATATTGTAAATTATATGTGAAGAAATTCACTCTCCTTTTTAAATTGCAATATCAGGAGCTTGCAAGCTAACTTTGGCAACCTGGTTGTTACGCTATCTCAGTGAGTTGTATTTTCCAATGTTTGTGATAAGGGTAACAGCATTTTGTCCTAACCAAGCTGTATACTAATGCCTAAGGAGTTGGCCCCGATGTAAAGAACAATCTTGCATATTCTCATCGTTCAGATTTCTCCGCTCAAGTCAAGAATGATTGTCAATCCTTATGATTCGTAGATATAGGCTAAAATACGATCTGTGGAGTTTTTTTTTTTTTTAGAAACCCTTATGTCAATTTAGATACCTTCTTAAATCGAATTCATCGTGAAAACAAAAAATTGTGCTTCGTTAGAAGATTGGGTTCATATTATTCTCAACCTCAAACTTTGAGGCCACACAGAAAAACAGATCACTCTGTACCTCTCATAGACAAAATTTTCTTCAATTTCCTTCAACACTTCTCCACCATCTACCAAATTATCTCATTGACCATAAATTATCCTCTTTACCAGCCAACATCAAAGTTTTCGGACGAGACTATTTAAATTTAAATAAACAAGTCTTGATTATTAACATACAACCGATACAATCAATAATTATCCTGCTATGGCACCAGGAATGCCACTAATTATCAAACGCATTTGTGCCGTACGAATCTTAAGCAATCTACAATTCTTTACCCAGGTCCTAAAATTTGAAAGTCTCGCCCTGTATCGGTCACTCGTTCGTCAAGTTCGTCAAGAGTTTTAGTAGAATAAACACTGAATTGGCCAAGCTGCTCATTCGAAACACTTAGTTTTTTTAAATGTATTGTTGAAAGCAAGGTGGACTCTCACGAAAGCTCGGTGGTTTCTTGAGGTATCCTTTCCTAATAGTTGTAATGCTGTAAATTTATATTTCTTCTTATTGTTAAAAAGGCAAATAAATGATATAAATGGTAATGTTGATGACGAAACTAGGATCAGTTACTTAGAAATGTTTCTGAACTATGCAGTATGTTTGATAATTGTCACATTGAGATATCTGAGGTTACTGATCTCCATGTACTCATCAAGCAATTTTCTTAGCGAAAAAAAGTAGACCAGTGTTAGCCGTGGATAACCGATGGAATCAAGACCTCTATTACAATAGAGAATGGTTTATTTCAGAAGTTCTCTAAGATAAAAACCACCTACCTCCATGCAAGAACAATATCTCCGAGCGAGCACAGTGAAAATAAAATTAAAATCTTCTCGCCTCAGTGTAATATCCCTTATGCATCTCGCAGCAGCAATATTCGAACTGAACTGCATGACATTCGTTTTGTGTAAAGGAGTGCTCCGACTTTGTAGACGAGTTATTTTGAACTACAGTTGGTTTTAATTTTGAAAACAGTTTTGTTTTGATTTTTGATATCGAGGCTACTATTGTACAGAGAATAACTAATGAAGACCATTTTGCTTCGAGTTTGCGAGATTGTCGAGCGAGCAGTCGAGGGTTTGAATCGCTAGAAGTTGTGTTCAATTTACACAGCCGGAGGACAGCATGTTCCGAGCAGATTTACGTTTAGAATTCCGGGCAGAATAATTGAACAAAAAATAGAACGAGATTATTACGAAGTTTAGCAAGGGTGGCAGGCAGAATATGTTCATTTATCAGCAAACCAAATTACCAAGATCTACGCTATACCGCGCTAAAAGAGAATTCAAAATTGGATAAAGACTTTATTCCAAGTAGCAACAAGCCCTTTGAGGTGGAAAGCAGAGAAGGCGTTCAAAATAAGTCATACTGAGCAAAACATTTAAACCAAGAAAGGTAATGAAGTATCTTTTTAATTGAAGTCGTTCTTCAGTTCTTTAAAACTTCAGCTGTGTATTTTTCACGTTATCCTAGCCCTGAGAGTTTGTGTAACACTTTTTTTACTACAGTTCTCTCCTTTCGCATTCATCCATTAATTAGACTGGCGAAACACGAATTAACTTAAAGTAGGTAAAATTAAATTTTGACATTTACCGCTTACATCACTGAACTTAGTATGTGTCAGTGGAGGGTTTGGAAAACCTAAAAATCCACAAACCTTTCCTGTTGTTGAATTGGTTTGAAGGCTTTACATTTCTTCATATCCTAACTTTTCCCTCTGACTAGAAAGCAAAGATTTTATATCGCTGACGGTTGTTGTTTGCCTATGAGCATTAAACGCTACTGGTTCCAGGTTCCATCACGGTGTGCGGTGCTTGAACGAAGGCTTGTACGTATCTAATGCACTAAGTATCCAACATAACTTATCAATAAAAGTACCGACAAACATCAGTTAATAATAAATGTAACTCAAAGATATTACACTGAGCCTTGCCTTTAACCATGATTTTTTTTCTCAGTTCTTTGCTCGATTCTAAATAAGTTCAAGGTTAAGTGTTTCAGATTTAAAATTTAGTGAGAATTTTTTTTT
This sequence comes from Pocillopora damicornis, assembly GCF_964200805.1. NCBI lineage: Eukaryota > Metazoa > Cnidaria > Anthozoa > Scleractinia > Pocilloporidae > Pocillopora > Pocillopora damicornis. The sequence continues at coordinate 8,101,888 of NC_142673.1, forward strand.
CCCATCGGGTATCACGATCAATTTCACGGATACAAAAGCATTCGAGAGGACAATCGGCACTAAAAAAAATCATTCTTGACACGGCTTGAACTTAAATCACAGCTCGTGCTATACTTAGGTACTCGCCGACCTAAACTCTCAAAATATCATGACACAGCACGTTCGTACACTGCGTAAAGTCAAATGGATATTTATCACGACAAATTGGTTCCTCATCCTGTGAAAAATGGTGTCAGATAATATTTGAAAATTGAGACTCTGAATGTTTAATGTTGAATATAGCATTTTAAAAAAGGAGAGTTTAATGGGTTACAGTCAAATCGGCTACAAGAGAGAAATACTTTTGCGACGCGAACTGATAAAATTAGTTAATGGTCCCTTGTCATTGCATGCTGGGGGCGTTGGTTGAGTGGAGATCAAACGAAAAAACGTGGGAAGGAATAAAAACACGAGGAAAGCATCATTCCATGCGAGCAAACTTCGCTAGAGGTCCCTGATTGAGAACCGCGCCAGACGAGAAACAAGGTTAAGTCTTATCCTTTTCCGGTCTCATTAGTGCCAATCAATTTTTTTTTAAATGATAACCTGTTTTCACAAAGTGAGGCCTCCTCTTTCGTAGGCGTATGGTATAAAAGGAGTGAAGTCTAACCTTACTGGCATATCTATGAAGAGTATCAGATCTTATATATTCAAATTGCTGAGGCTTGTTCAATGTAACTTAAAAGAGGAACCCTTCATTGAGCCACTAAGAAGAAAAATGCGTTGTTGTTATGTAACTTGTAATAACCCCAGGTTCAAAGATTACCGATCAAAATGTCAAATGACTCAGTCACTCTCTCTTGCCTGATTTCGCTATAATTGTTTAGGTTCAGGAAACTAGAGCGTCACGAGAAGCTGCACTTGTTTTGAGAATGAAGCCACAGCAAAGTTGCAAGAAAACCTGCATGTTCTTTTCGAACACGTTGTTGGACAGAATCAATAGGTATGAATGTGAATCAGCTGAAAAAGTTTCAGCTGATACCACGTGCTGTTTGGACTGTCCAATGTTTCAGGAGTCCAAAAGTCGCCATGGCTTAAAGTGGCGTTTAGAGATTCGTAGCCAATCAATCAGATGATTGTGAGCAAAGGGATCTAGTGGTGGGCGTTATAAAGAGATTTTGGTCCTGACTTAAGGGAAGCGTGGTTGGTTTATTAAATAAGACGATTTAAAAAAGCAGAAGGAAAGATAAATATGACTTAAGATATTACATCGCCCCAAAAAATGCCACAGAACTTTGTACCTTGAAGTAATCTAAATACTCCTTTTTCCGTTATCCGCATTACTATAAAGTACTTGTTTGTGGCCACTTAATGCCGGATTGTTTTGGTTTAATTTATCAGGAATGTCATCAACAAAAGTGGAATCAAGAAATCTAATTCCTTGCGTATTCTTTTTTTTTTTTTTTAATTTTTTGGTCAGTTAATCCTTCAGCGAAGGATATTTGGAAAGAAGTAGGTTTTACATATATTTGGCCCATGCCAACCATGCAAACTCAAGATCTTGAAGTTAAATGAAAAAATGAAAGTTCACGACTTTTTGCAGTTCCTTTTCCATTTTTCAGGGGATTCCAGATTTCGTTTGCAGTGATTACATTTCATAACTGTCTGATATGTTACAGTTATACTCGTCTGCCTTCAGGTTGGCATTTGTGGAATAATCGGGAAAATTGCGGAAATTTTTCCCTGAGAATGAATATTGTTTCCGCTGACCGCAGGTCCAAGTGACTGTATTCTAATGAGAGATAGCGATGGGAAGAGGAAGTCATGTAAAGGGATGATTGATGATTGAGCTTAAAGGAATTAGAATTAACTCATGAGTTATTGCTCTGACAATGGGATGTGCGTTTATCAAAGCATAAAACGGAGGTTTAAGTTGTTGTAGTTAGCTTAAAGTTGATAGAGGCCTCGATGTCCAATTTGGAACAAATCATTAACAGGAATAAAAATGACGTTGAAACGTAAGCGCCTAAGCTAATTTCCTGTTGTTTATGCGTGTAAAATCGAGCTGGCACGATTTTTTGTGTTGCACAAGAACATTGTATGTTAAGGTACGTGACTGAGGGAGAGAGAGAGAGAAAGAGGGAGACAGATAGCCTATGTTTAGAAGATATGAAGGTGAATTATGAGAGAATCGTGAAGCAGACTCAGGAAGCCTTGTTAACAGAGAACTTGAAGGTCAAGAACTTGGTTTAAGAGGTGAACGTTCTTAAATGGTTTACTGTGAGGCGATAATGGTGCTAAAGACGCTATCCTTTACTGAACAATAATTTATCATGCAATATTTCTCCTTCAACATGCATGCCAAAGTTAAGATAAGACTCAAAAATTGTGCAGCTTGACTCGTAAAAAACCCATTTAATTCCCGGAATTTTGGTTAAGTGACATACTGCCACGTTTTAAGTTAAAGCTTTGTCTCTTGTATTTGGTTAAAAAATTTAAATCCAAATTCTTCTGTGGCTGAATGCATTAAAAAGCGAATTAACTCCGGCGAATTATTTCTTCATTGCAGTATCTAAGGCCAAGAAGTGGTATGAGCTATATAACTAACTTTATTATTTCCGTTTAGATGTAATGTAACAACAGTCTACAAATTTCTTTAAGAGTCTTACTGGCGTCTTTCTTTTTATTATCTTTTCAGTTTTCCGGTCAGTTTTGAGGGGGAAGTTTCGAGATATTTGAGAACGTACCGGGGTATATTTTGCAAACTATTTTTTTCTAAGAATGTAATTTTTATTACCACATTAAGTATGGAATTTCTCCTTAGAGGCGCTTAAATATGCCAAGGAAAATTGAGGACGAATCTGTAATTTGTGCCGGCAACATAAAGATATATGTGTGACCACACTTGTTGTAAAAATGTGATACTATCTTCTTTTTCACTTATGATTCAAGGATGCGCAAAATCTGGAAGTAAATTAAGTTATTCTATTTACAGTTTTTCGTTGATAAAAAATGAAAGCTTTGGTTGATGTTGACGTAAACGAGGGATATCATCACGTCAACGCCGGCTCAGAAACACTTCCAACCCAATTTTATTAAACACTAGAAAATTCTCCACCCTTTCACAAAAAAGAATAATTTGCATGTGTTAATTTAGAGAACTTTCACCCGGCAGCTTTCTTTACACATTTGCTCTCATTACGTTTTTCCTCTAAGAGGGAAAACGTTTTGATATCCAGAGCTGTTGAACCTGAGTGACACCCTTTTGACAAGATTGAGTTGTCGTTACAGTCCAAGAGCCAATTATTTGGACGACAGGTGTCTAGACGAGAAGATAGGCATATGTCTCAAAAAAAATAAGCCTGCAACGAAAATACGGCATTTGTGAACGTGCAATACCCACCATTTCGGTCTCTGAATCGCTACCTTTACGTCACACTAGTGTTGAGCGCGATTTTGATCTAAAGAGCGGTTTTTTCAGGAAGCAATCGTCAGAGAAGATCCATTTTAGGAACACTAAGTTTTAATTTCGCTTTGACTCTTCATCTCGTAAAAGTATCACGTTCTAGAGATTTCTCAGTTGACAAACCAGCTGCGGTTAAAAGATAGATTTCAACAGCTTCCGTACACGATGAAGTGCTAACAAAAAGGAAAAAACTACAATATTGAGTGTTTTGCAAACACCGATAGAATGAAGTCAGAGTTTTAAGAGGAAAACTGGTATTTTCATTCTAATCCTTTAAAAGACAAGTTATAATCAATTTTGCTGTGCACCTCTATGGCAGGTATAAAATCAAGAAACTTAAAACTATATACGATCATATCGTAATATATCTTTTCGCGTTCGTCAATGTCAAACAAACAATTGAGATTTGAATAAATTACGTAAAATCAATTTTATTCAACGCTTGCTCCGTAAGTGACGATATGATTGGGTTCCATCAATCATCGAAGAGCCCTTTGATATTCTTTGCATGACAATTAAGGGGCGGCAGAAAATCTGCTTCCTTCAACACCAGTGATCACGAATATTTGTGGGAAATCCCATTTTCGTGCAAGAGTACACCCAGATTATTTTTATATCCATAAGAAGCCGTTTATCTGACTGACTTTAAATACCACATTTTCTTACTCTTCAGTCGACAAACAAGGGATTTGTGATGTTTGTTTTAGTTTCCAGACAATTGGTTGTTTTGCTTTGAGGGCAGTCGCTGAGTAAAATTCTGTGTTTCGGATAATCTAAAACATGTAAAAATAGCATCCATCTTCCGAATCTTATCATCTCTTCTGCAAAATTGTGTGTTTAAGCAAATCGATTTTCTAGAGCGTCTTCCTTAAAAGTTCCGGCAATTTAATTCCTTAAGAAAGGCAAGTTATTAATGATAAGCAAATACTCTAAAGGCTGTTTACATTTGACACAAATTTTTCCTCCATCCCCTTAAAGCAGGATGCATAAGTACAGGAACAATAACACTTAGCCTTATCTGCCAGTATCTATTCCGGAAATGGTACCGATCATGTTGTTTCGCAAGCTCTGTCCCATGACTATTTAGGGCAGATACGTTTTAAATTAAAAGTTATTAACCAGCAATATCTGAACGCGCAGGCAAGCTTGAGCGTTTGACTTCGAGTAAAAGGCCGGTAAATCTGTACTTCTGCCCTCAAAGACAAAACAATCGAGGTAAGAGATAGAAAACTACGAGTGTTTCAGTTCGATTCTAATTAACACGATTTGATTCGTGTCAAACTACAAAAAAATTTGCCATTATTCAACGAAGAAATTTTAAATTAACTTCGGAGGAGTGTCTGTCACTTAAGTCTGTCTTTCGTGTTAGGCTTACACTTGATGCAATTTTCCAGTGAGTTTTCGATTCCAATTTTACAGTTTAAACATTTGAGCAGAGGAACTCGAAATTATTTAGCATTTCGTGTGCGAAATTCGTCTCTATTTTGAAGTGGTAGTTGAAGTCGCCAATTGTTTGTACACTTGAAATATATGTGAACAAGCTCAGAAGCTCAGCAGGATCAACTGCATCAAAGGTCGTTTCGTTTAGGTTATTACTTGATTTAAGTGTCTTGCTGCCGGAATAGTTTGGACTGTCCTCAAGTAGAAAAAAGCAAAAGCAACAGTTATATTCCTTAATTGACCAAGCACGGTCAATTTATATCTATGCACGATTTTTTTTCAATGTGTGGGCGCTGCGCTCTTGGGAAATTTTAAATTTAAATTTCAAAATACATTAAGAAACTTAAGCATCAAGGCTCTTGGGATAATTAACGAAAAAGGTTACGAAATGTGGAACATACAGCTACAAAATATCAAGTTACGAATTTGGTCAGTTTGTGTACTCATTTTTTGAGAACAATGCTACCTGAGGAACTAATTGGCAAATGACAGAGATACCCCATAAAATTGATTATTTTGTCACCCGATGGAAAGAACCCTAAGCAGGTATCTGAATGATGAAGTAGCCCAATAATGCTGACTGTGCAGATGAAAATCATTGAGAAATGACGTTTTTGCTTCGAATTTTAAACAAAAATTGAGTTATGTAATCGAAGCACGTGCCTGTTAGCTGGATTCGACTGATTAGAACGTGCTGTTTTCAAGACGAAAGTTATCAACATGCTTTCAAATTCTGACAAACAACTGAAATTGCAGTCCCGTTGGGTTACTTGACAGCTTATCAAAACTCAAGCCGAAAAACCTGTAAAAAGCATATGACGTCATTTTCCTTCCCAGCGGCGTTCACCGCCGGTGTGGCACAATCCCGGGAGGTATTTTAGAACGTGGACATTTTCCCTGCGCATAGAAGGACAAAAACTTCTGGGATCAGGATTCGCCACAATCGAAAGGCTGTGAATTTTGTCGCAAGAACACTAGCTTTACCAATCTACGAAGATTTTGTCCTACAAGGTGCGAGTTTCATTCAAAAGCATATTCTATGAATAATCCACTTCAACCACCTTAGCTACAGACCGAGGAAAATTTGCAAAACAACGACAAAAACACGCGCAAGTAGAACAAAACATTTAAAGCAGACGTGACTTGACAGCGCTGCTTAGTTGGTTGATATTGTAGTTTATCAATAACGGCTTCAAATTACTAAAATACTTTCCTCAGGGGAATGAAGACAACAGTTTAATTTTTTGATAATATTGACCTTCTCCACTCTCTTGCAGATGAACACAATTCAAATGGCAGGATTTGTTTTCTACGTTATGCTCAGCATAACTTTAAGCAGTAGTAGTCCCTTAGAGAGAATAAAACGTTCCTTAGGAGCTGGTGATTGTCCCCCCGGTGTATGGACATGCCTCGCAGAAACGCGCGACTATAGGATGATTGAAGAACCCAACCAAGAGAACTTTGCTGTTGGAGTCGACAACGTCGCTGGCGTCGCCGCCGCCTGCCCGCCTGGAGTATGGACCTGCGTGCATTTTAGTAAGCGACAAGCAGCGAAAAGAAAAACGATGCTGGAAAAAATGTCGAAGCAGCGAAGGAGAGTCCAGAGATCGGTTAAGAACTGTCCCCCCGGAATCTGGGTGTGTTAAGCCTCGAGTACGATCCGCCTAAACATCTCCAAGATTATTTTGACGAACCGTAGAATGCTACGAAAAGAACCGTGTTGTAGTTTCGCTCCTTAACTTAACAATATTAGCCTTCCAATTTAAAATTATTATATATTTAAACCTATTTTAAAACATTCCTCTGCTAAAAGGTTAAAGAACTGAGTTTTATTTAAAGCATGCATTTAGTGTTATTATTTGTCTGGTTTGTTTAGCCCTTGGGGCGAAGTACTGGATTAAAAACATGGCACAATAAGTTTGGTGGTTTTTGTCTTTGATCGGAAAATTACATTCAGGGAAGAATTCCATTGTGTGACAATGAATAAGCCTTCCGGTCACGTAACACTAAATGCGTGACACCCTGACATGAATTTTTCCTTTTTTTTTTTTTCTTTTTTTTTTTTTTTTCATGAACGCAAATGCTTCTCGTAAAGCTGAAAAAAAAAAACCGTGAACCTTAAAAAAATTCTTCAACTGTCTGTCATACGTGTCACGCAACCATGATAATTGTTTGAAAATCCCCCACTTAAACATTTGTCCATTTAATTCACCTATCTGGTTATTCCTAATTGAGTGTTTAAAAATACCAACTTTTGGCGTAAATTCGTCTCCCTCTTTCTCACGGAAATTGCATTTTCCGTTTGAAAAATGATGCTGGCCAAAGCAAGAAAACATAACCATTGGCCAATGTGGCGGATTTAAGTAACGCTATGTGACAAAACTTTAGAACCCATGATTCTATGAAGAGCAATTCAACAACAATCCCGTAAAATATAATCCCATTTTCTCTACTCTTTGAACAGTGTAGACGAGGATTAAAAATGCTTTTTCTATCGGAAACCCATCTACCGTTGTAAAGTATTTTCTTCAAGTATTGGAGGGTCTTACTCACTTTGGGAGTTGCACGGTTCCGTTGCTATTATACAAACTCAATATATTTTCGTACCTTGCTGAAAAAGAGGGCGAGGGTGACACAATCATTCTGCGGACCCCCTTCCCTCCCCCACCTAGATACGACCCTGCTCACTTTTCTTACACACTGGTTAACTGACGTCGGCATCTGTCCCGGTGATCACGCGCACGCCCATGGGGTACAGCAGGGGGAAGTACTATTTCAAAAAACCATTGAGGCTTCAAGCTGTGATCCAAGCGGAACTCGGGCCAAATCATTGTTTACTTCTAATAGAAATATTTTAATTTTATCATTCACTACAAAAGCACCGTTGAATTGCATCATTACTCCGATAAATATGATCGATCACACATAATTAGTCTCGTATCGACTCCGGCACTGATCCCTTACGAATCAACCTTTAACCTTCAAAGGGTCAGATTACGTCGAGACCAAAAGCCCTTTGATGACCTCTTACGCTCAACCCCAACCTTTAACGAACCAGAAGCTTGTCAGGTTTTTGGCAAGTATCTTATTGTTGTTGTCGCTGCTTTAAGGTAATTGTAACTGTTTCGTGCTACCCTCGATAAATAAAGTTGGATTGATTGATTGATTGATTTGAAACGCCTCACTCTTTAAATTTACTGATTCTAGAAGTTATGTCAAGAAAATAGGAAGATGACGCATTCCATGTCAATTTATTTTACACCGAACGAACCCAGAATCTTCCTCTAGCTTTGCATTTTCCTTTCTTATATCGACGATTCCAAAATGCGCGTACAGTACAACATCTGAGTTGCAGTGAGGTAGCAGGTAGATACACGAAAATAGTACCATTCTGTCACCTGGTCAACACCCTTCGCCCAGTTGGTCAAGAGGGGATTAGTGTAGTTCTTTTGCCGCAACTTCAATGACACGGTGGAAGTGAACACATGCTCGCACGTGGTCGGTAAAAAACTTTGCACCTTTTTTGAACCCATTGGACTCCTGTCAAAAGATGCGCAACAGGAGCATAAAAATAGCGTTTAGTTCCATTATTCTCCTTTATGTAACCACAGGCGGCCCGAGCTCACGTCTCGAGAAAAAGCCAACGATTAATTAATGAAAGCGTCACGCGTTGTGTGACTCAACAGGTATAACAGTGATGATAAAGCACGCTTAAAACGGCAGAAATCGCCAGAAACTACAACGGACACACAGGATGTGAGCAAGTTTATTGATTTTACGTGTAAAATATTCATATTTGAAATACCTATCGTTGTAAACCGACCATATTTTGTTCCCTCCTACTATTTCATATAACGTGTTTAAATTTTCAACGGTTCCTCTCGTAGCTCAACACCAAGTCACACAACGCGTGACGCTTTCATGAATTAATCGATCGTTGGCTTTTCTCAAAACGTGAGCTTGGGCCGCCTGTGATGTAATCAAATAGAGTGAAGAGTATAATTTCAGCCTGAAGGAGTTTGTGAAAAGGCTGTACATACATTTCCAATGATAGCAAACGTTTAACCACCCAATACTTGATGTTTCCATTCTTCTGGATGTCACTTACTATTTCCAATCTTCTTTCATCGGAGTTCTTTTAGCATGTATTTGAAGTTCCCGTCGTTAGTTGGGCAAGTGTCACGTCAGCTTACCACCTTGACATTAGATTACTTGTGGTTTTCCTCACGAAGAGACAAAAATTGCCTCTTGTTCTGACATAGAAGCGTGTGTTGCAATTTGACTAATAAAGCGCACGTGTGCTCGAGGTAAAACTTACCTAAAGGACATGAAAACAAACCTAAATTAAAAGTGCTTCTTTCTTTCATAGTTACAAGAGTTTGAAGATAAATATCTTGGATAAATTGGCGATTTGCATGGCGTCAACATCATAGACATCGTAAGCTTCTAGTAAGATGGCATGACGTCATTTTCAAGTAATGTTAGTTGTGAAAGTTTAGAACAACAGATTGCGGAAGATTATACGAAAACCCCATTCATAAAAATTCAAGATGAAACTTAATCGAACCATAGACATCAGATTGAAGCAGAAGGTAGCTGGATAAGAAGGCAAACAACAGATGGTGTACTGATTGAGGGGAAGTGAGAATAGCTACCATTAAGTTTGATCTTAGCGCGGCTATTTAAAATGCACACTGAAGTGCGGAACAGTAGGGGTCGTTGGTTTCCGTTATAAAAGAGGAATTCGTGGACATAAACCAGAAGAAATCCTGAACCTTGTGCTAGTGTGCCGTGAGTTACTAGCCACTGATACATTGGATCAGATCAAACATTCCTCAGTCTCCAGAGTAAGGAAGAGCTGAAAGAAAACATCAGGAAAAAAGGGTATACACCTTCACTACACGGTAAGAGTAAAGAGAAGACGAAGAATAGGAGTTAATAGTTGTCTTTTTTTTTCAGGGGAATTTCGATGTACAGTAAATAGTAGGATTTTCAAAAGCATTATTTTTCTTCTTTGAGGTGATGTTACGAAATATCGCCATTGACTTAGTTTTATTTTCTTAAGTGAGACATTTTTCTGAATTACTGTAAAAATAACACTCGAGAACAGTTTTTTAAAAGCTGATAGCTTCTCCAAGGTGAAGATAAGTGAAAGCGAATGCATTTAATCAAGATTTAGCCATTCAAAGTGAGTCGAATGATATTGAGAACAGGGCTTTCATCTGATCAACATTCTGTGATTGGTGTTTGTGACAGAACGTAAAATTAAATCATAGCAGTTTTCTTTTACAACATTATTATGCAACAATCATAGCTGTTTTTTTTCTGTGGAAGTGTCGGCAAAAGCAGTAATAAATATCTGAGCTATTGATAATGGCGCTTATGCTGCGCGGGCGTCTTCGACGAAAATGGGTCGATTTACGGACAACTCATCAGCGCAATATACTGATTTCGTTATCGATAAGTGAATTTGTAGATTTAGGTCGTTTTCCGCTACAAAAAGTAACAGCTATAGAGCGTTATTAAAAAAGCGTCGTTAATATAAGAAATCCCTCCCGCTTAAACACTCTTCAACCTCTAGTTGTGCTGTCACCTTAAATTTCTCTTTTTAAAAAATTGCTTTTATCAATGTCGAAAGAGTGCTTTATATTGAGTTCTGCAATCATTTCAATGCAATTTCTGGTAGATAGATGTTTTAATCACCTCGAAATTATTCTAATGAAAACTTGTGATGATTTATTTGGTAGAATGTGCTGTCCAAGTCACTCCCTGTGGGGAAGAAAATGAGTCACGTTTTTCAGTTCTTGCAGGAGCTCCTGGTTCATGTAAGAATGTGCGCGGTCAGGGCCTGGGTAGAGAGCCATTGACGTTTGCGCCCTACTCCCAAATTTCTTTTCTCTTTTTCGCAAGATGTATAAAACAATATTTCTGATGCAAAATTTTGTTAATGGTTTCGCCCCGTTTAGGTTTAATGTGACTTGGGAGGGGTCTGAGGGGCTAAGATTGTTTGTAAACGCTCTGGATTTAATCGCATTAAAATTAACGACCCATGAATTTTAATCGCATCTTTTCTAAAAATGGACTTGACGAGCTATTTATAAAATTGTATTTGATTGTTGTTTGTGGTGGTTGCCTTTCTAAAATGCATATCTCTCCCTATGGCCCTACTGGGAAGCAAGCAAGTATATTATTCTGAAAATGCTGAACACACAGGGCCATTAGTCAACTGGCCTGTGTAATGTAATCCGAAGTTGCTTTCATTTTCGCAAAATATTTTTCAGACAAACCTTCTACCGTTTGCAACGCTCCAGCTGAGCTAAGATTTCATTAGAAGAAGAAACGCAATTTGAGATTATCCTTATGCCTTCCAAGAGCGCTAGAGTGCCTTATCACTCAACAGTTTCTTTTCTAAAAACAACAGCCATAATAATGAGGAAAAACTAAGGCGGGTTCTAAAAAACGACAACATGCTGTCTGATAGGGCAACAACACGAAAATAATAGACTGAGTTAATTTGTCCAGCCCAAATACGAAAAGTAAAAGAAATTTTTGTTTTCTTCTCATCGACTGACAATGTCGCAAGGGTGTGAACGAGTGGTTCTTTTAGCCTGTGTGTTTCGAGAGATGGAGCGCCTTACTTATACAAAAGAATAGCTCCCATAATAATGGTGCATTAAGCTTTCGTGGTTTCGCCTCCACTTTCTCCCCCAACCCCGCCCACTACGTGGGATCCAAGACAGAATCTTTTTTTATTAAGTCAACAGCCCGAAAAGAAAGTGTCAGTGCGTCGCGTTTCATTACCGCAACTATAATAAGTATTTGTTTTCTGTTCATCGACTGCACGAGATTATAAACAGTTCATATTCACTTGTCGACAATGACAATGCCGTAAAAGTATAAACGTTAGGATCTTTCGGTTTGTGTGGTTGGAGAAACGAGCGGCTGAGCCATTAAAAGAATGGCTGCGATAGTGATGTATGGATGCATAAGTTTAAGCTGTGTGGTCTCACCTCCACTTTTCCCTCGACCCCGCCTACTACGCGGGAACCAAGACGGAATCTTTTATGCGGCGCTTCTGATATGGAATATTCAGTCGATTGCAAATAGGTTTGCGCATGCTTGAAGTGGGAGGAGCAAAAAGAGGTGTGAATTAAGGAGGCCAGCGTAATCATGGTTAATTAAACTCGATCTTAAAATAATAGGTCGTTAAATTCTTAATGTGTTTGCAGTTCCTGAGATGTTCTGTCTCCGATTATATTCGTTTTCCTTTCTCTCATTTGTAAATGATATCGTGTGATACTCTCCTCGTCGATGGACATTTCCCAACAGAAAGAACCTTACAACAATTTCCTCGTTTTCTCAGAAAATGTTTTGGGTTCGGATCCCTCATGTAACGGGTCGTGCGAATAGTTCGAAACCATCGTTTATAAGCTTTGTTAAAAAATGACATTTCAGACGATGGCAAACTTTTAGCACGCTTTGAGAATGAGTGTCTATGAAAAACTATTGTCAGGGCAGCTGGTTTCTTTTATCACGATCTGTTCATGCCTTTCAACCTTTGTAATAAAATGCATGAAAAAAAGAACGAGTTGCCAGTAATCGGATTCTTGTGTTTGCGCAAAGATTTCTGGGACCGCCACCGGGCAAACGTTACAACTCGCTAGAAGGGAATATATAGCGAAAGGTTGTTTCGACGTCTAAAAATACGATTTTGGAGAAAGATCAATGCTTTTTCACCGCAGTTTTATCACAAATAACTAATGATGATGTTAATACGAGAGAAGAGTAATTTTTTGTTAGAATTACCACGAAATATGTTTTTAAATATACCGATAGACTCTCCTTGCGTTAGGTTTATTGTGAAATTGTAATCGCGTAATGGTCGCGAATGGTCTCAAGAGGAGTATTACAACAATTTCCTCGTTTTCTCAGAAAATGTTTTGGGCTCGGATCCTTCACGCAATGAGTCGTGCGAATAATTCGAAACCATTAATTATAAGCTTTTTTAAAACATGACCGAACATGGCAAACTTTTGGCACGCTTTGAGAATAATTGTCCATAAAAACAATCGTTTGAGCAGCTTGTGTCTTTTATCGCGATCTGTTTATGCCTTTTAACCTTTGTAATAATATGCATGAAATAAACTCGATCCTAAAAAAATTGGCAGTTAGATTCTTATTATGTTGGCAAGTTGCTGAGAGAGGCCCTTTAACATATCAAACTCTTTCCCCAGTGCGACGAACATTTGTTTTTCTCGGTTCCACGTGTACGCAACCACTAACCCCACGTAATGCGCATGCTCTCCGTTGCGAATTTTCAAAATGGCAGACAGGTCAAAGAGGGAAATTAAAAAAACAAAGCGATTTTGCAATGAATTCTCAACATACACCCTCGTTAGAGAGGCGAATCCACGGAAGAAAGATACAAAACTGTATGATATTGAGATCGATATGATATTAAATCGATACCGAGGGCCCGTTTAATTGCCTTCCGCCACGATTATTAGCTTTCTTGACAGCTTTCTGAAGACAGAATACTTTCTTCCTGAAGACTTCTGATATGCGGCTATTGATTATTACACCTCGTATACCTGATTGCTCAAACACTTTGTTTACGATTGTTTAAAGGACCGACTCATGGTTCTCCGTCTTCGTCTTGACATTGCTTTGAAATAGTATAGACTAGTAAGCTGAAACGAAAAATTAATCAGGGAAGTTTACGAAAAATCCAGCAAACAAGCTTTAAAAAGGCAATTATTTAGACTTCAAACTTCAACGAACTTCACAAATCTTACTTGTTTATCTTGTAAGTAAACGACGGCAGATTAATTCCCGAAGCGCTTTCTAAGTTTCCCGATCCCTCTCCTACTGCTTTCACGCTTACAAAACAGGAAATATCAAAAGGAGGAAGATACAGCTGTTTTGAAACGCCATTTGACGAAGGTAAATCTGCTTTTTGTTCGACACTTTACATATCAAAACAAAGGAAATTTGTTCCTCTTTTTGATTCTGGCGGTACATTTTAAATTTGCGCCTGCGTAAAAGAGATATCGCCCGAGACCCTTCGCTCGGTCGTGTTTTGATCAAAAACGCCTTGTTAATTTCACGCAACCGCTCGGAGAAAAGGTAAAAATGACGAGGGAAAAACTTTATCTTCAAGTTAGAAAATTAGCGAAATAGAAAGCCACAATATTATAGTTTAATATTTCAGAGGTACATTGAGTGCTTTTTCCGTAGAGAATCCGCACGATGGTAAAACATTCGAAAATTACACTCGATTTGAGTGGGGTGTTGAAGTGGGCGTGGTCACTACATTCATGTTAAGACTATTTGTACCCCATGAGTTTGATATGGTTTTCGGCGTAATTTCAGCACAGGTCTTCGGGTGCAAAACTGGACAATTCAAAGTTTTCTTTTACGGACAAACATGTCCAGATAAAATGTTGCTTTTCCAGCACAAAAGAGAACCCTTTTATTGAATTCTAAAGTATTTACTGAGATGCTCTGTCTCTGATTCTATTCGGTTTTCTCTCTTTAATTGGTAAATGATATCAAGAGATAGTTTCCTTGTCGATGGATATTTCCCAACAGGAAGAAGCGAGCAACACTTTCCTCGTTTTCCCAGAAAATGTTTTGGGCTCGGACCCCTTACGCAACGGGTCGTGCGGATAGTTTGAAACCATTAATCATAAGCTTTGTAAAAACATGACCAAATAGACTATGGCAATCTTTTATCCCGCTAGGGGAATGATTGTCTATAGAAAAAAAATTGTCTGAGCAGCTGGTGTCTTTTATCACGATCTATTCATGTCTTTTAACCTTTGTCATAATATTCATGAAAAAATGAATGAGTTGCCAGTAATCGGATCCTTGCGTTTGTAATTGTCTATGGCAATTATTGTTTAATGGACTATGGCAAACTTTCAACACGCTTTGAGAATGATTGTCTTTGGAAAAACAATTGTCTGAACAGCTGGCATTGTCTGAGCCATGCCATGTGCTCATTAGTCAAACGTCACGCATGCGTCAGAACCAAAAGCTTGCACATGCGTGATGAGGACTTGACTGCGATTTGCGACCGAACGAAAAGAAAAACGTAGCCGGAATTTCAACTCGGGCGTTTCCTTTGGAAAGCCCGAGTAAAAACAATTGTTTGAGCAGCTGGTTTCTTTTATCACTATCTGTTCATGCCTTTATAACTTTTGTAATAATATAGATGAAAAAATTACACGCGTCTGATTGGCAGAAAACGAGTGTATTTTTCATGTAACTTGAGTGCTAAGTTGTTACTCGAGTGCAAATTACAAATAGCGCAAACTGCCAAAATTTCGTCCGTCTTGACTTTCTGTGATGAGATTTTCATGTAAATTATTAAAAACTAACAACATAATTTCTCGTGCAGTTGGTTTAATGGGCATTTACTGGTACTTATTGACACCAAATTGCACTCGGCGAAATCATTTATTACCTATACAAACAGCACGCTCAAGTATGTCTTAGAGGGACTTACGCGAATTCTAGTGAAACCCCCAGCTTGAGTGTCAGATCGTCACAGTGTTGGGAATAAATCAAGCATCTTCTCTCCTTCAAGTTTCACCAAAATTTCCTATATTGATGTTGTTGTTTTATCTTTTAACAGCAGTCTTCCTTAATTCAACAATCATGATTTTCAAGCTGTTATTTTCAAATATGATTGCTATTTTACCTGACTCCTGATCAAGGATTAGTAAAACAATCCTCTTACCACTTAATCTTATAATTTCCACGAATGACCAAAACAGAGGTTCTCCCAGCAATACAGTATGATATCAAGCAGATAAGTGATGAAACTAAAGAACAATATCAATTAGGGGATTTTAAGTTCATCAAATACCAAATTCTCCAAACTGCTATCATAACAATTTGAGAGCAGACAGAAAGGAGAATTGCTATGTTAATGAGATCCAGGAGTGAAACGGTTAACGAACAAGCGTGTAATGGTTGAGACAGTTGGGGAAGTGAGACTGTAGTTAAATTTGCCTCTGTCTGACTTTCGCCAGTGGACATGACAGCACTGAATGACCGTCGGCAAGTATCCTGCAGAACAAACATAGCTTTTTTTTGTATCACATTTTTCAAGCGAGGTGCGTGCAAGGAAGTTGAATCCGCTTGCGAAATAACAGCTGGAAAGAAAAACGGTCTCATTCATAGCTGTTTTTTTAGCTCCCTATACAAGTGTTGCACGTAGCCCTGTAAAATTTCTCTCACGCGAATTTTGTTTGTTATGCAATACGAAGTGTGATTCACTTGCTCAGTGTCTTCTGTGAAATATTTCTTAATGGGTTTAGCCATGACGCTGTGCCAGGTTTGGGAACATAGTCACGCGACTGTGCAGCATTTTAAAGAGGACCTCAAAATATCTGCAACTGTTATTTCAATTTTCTTTGGCTCTGATAAGTTCTGGTCAAAAAGGACTCAAGAGGCTTTGAACAAACGCCTTAGGTTAAGTTCATGTTTTACGCTTTTACAAAGGAGCATTTTATTATGATTGCAACTGTTTTGAGTCCATACCATTCGAATGACATCTCTCGTTAAAGGTCGATTGTGTGGATGGATTGGTATTTTGATGAAAAGAAAGAAATAAATCACTGAAGGGCTACGGTAACTGACATAAGAAAAACCCGGTTTGCTTCAATAGTAGCCAAGTTAGCGATTTGAAAACTTGCTCTCAAGTGAAACGTCCTTCAGCGATGCCAAGATGGATCACAAAGTTTAGGGAGCTATTCCAGGGTTAATATTTCGTGAAAAATTTAGCTAAAATATATTTACACTACTTTCTTTCTCTACTGTGATTTATACTTGTCCCCTTTTGGTCTCTCTCTGACTCTTTCCTGTTTGTCTACCGCGGCTAATTGATATCGAGCAGTTTCTATCTTAAACGGATGAAAATGTTCAAGGATCAGTCCTGATATACATCGTGAGGTAAATATTCTTCATAGTCACAGTAGTGACTTGGACCTTTTTCAAGTCAGCGCTCGTCACTTTCTTCAATCATTTCTCCGCACACGAACAAGCCACCTAAACACGTGCTAACCCGCTTATACATGTGAGGTAAATCCTTTTCGAAGTCACGGTACTAACTCGGACGCTTTCAAGTCAGCGCTCGTCACCTTCTTCAATGATTTCCTCTTACACGGACAAGACATCTAAACACGTGCCATCTCGCCTATACATGTGACTTAGAATCGATTTTTGCCTTGATTCACGAGCATACAGAGAAAATTTAACCCAAGTAATAAACAGTATCCTGAAATCTAACAAAGATCACCCGTGCATCAATATTCTCTTTTCCTCTAGTTTTTACTGAAGTTCTTTTCTGTATACGTGCTTCCTGAAGTAGACATCGCGTCAAAAGGCCAGACAAAAATCACAACTATTATCACATCTTCTGTATCTATTTCAAGGGAGTTGTTTTAATGGAGGATCTCACGGGGGGCATCATTCCTCATTAAAAAAGTGTTAAAAGGTGCTCAGTGTAGGGTTTCAGTGGTTCAAGGCAGGCGTTGCAATTTAGTTGCATGACAAGGGCTGTATCCCGAGTAAAAGTTTCACCAGCTGACAGGGTTGAGCAAGAGAAGGCAGCTTATTGAGCTTTGTGAAAATTTGCGGGAATAAAGCACGGATTTGCTGCGTGGCACCCAAAAGGTACGTAGGCGAATTGCTTTTGCTGCAGCAGGGTTAGTTTTTCCCAGTTTAAGGTTGTGCTCACTGCTTAAAACTATTATCAGTTAAAAGCTTTCACTGAGATAGAGAAGAAGGAAAAAAAGAAAGAAAATCTTGTTCATCAACTGCAAGTGGAATCTTTCTTAGAAGAGCAAATCTTCAAGAGCTTTACAAACTGATGACCTTCGGTAACTTGTGATAATTTTTGTTACACGCAAGTCGAGCCTTGGAAGAAATCGAATTACTTTCGACTTCTTGTGACGAAGAGTAATGAATGCTGAAAAAGATTCAAAAGACAAGAAATTATTGATAAAGTATGGGGTTTGTATTCATTTACTCCAACAGAACTCCAACAGAAATAAAGTTGATGATCCGTCTGTTAGTATCAATTGGTCTCCTGGTGAATCGAGAAAACACAAGTCAAGATTTTCAGCATAACTGTCCTCTTAACACGCAGTTATTTTCGTATCTTTGATGATGGTGTATCATTTAGTATCAAGGATTTAGAGACAACATCAAGATATTTCGTTTTCGATGATTTCTTCGTTTCTGTAGTAAATAAAATGCATCACATCGCGCGGAAATTTAATTAGTAAATTAAAGCGAGGAAAGAGGGTGAAATTCCTCTTTCACTTTCTTGTCATATTTGTGGTTTTCAATTAGCCCTTTCATTCGATGTTTTTTTCTGTTTTCAACCTACTCCACACAAATGTCTTCTTTATCTTTCCACAAAATTAGAGCCGTCTTACCGATTAGAGGCACATGAAAAATTTTACTAGAATTATATGCCGGATATTTCATGCATTTGCACAAGGATTAAGGTTTCGCAATCGCTTCCTAGTTCTCTTCACCCCCACTGATCACATGACTTACACGCGCTGAAATAAAAGATCTTTTTTTTCGGAAGGAGACCAGGGGTAATTAGTTCACAGCTGGCCACATCAGGACAGTTTTTCCTACGACTCAGAAAATTCAATGCCTGTCCTGCACAAAAAGGCTTCGATTAACCAATGATACTCTTTGAGGTCAAATGTGAAGTATAAAGTGTCATTTTTCACTCACGTCACAAGGCTGACAAGACAAAAGGGCGATGAAAACATCACACATCTTGTTTCCTTTATTTTGAAAAACGAAAACTAATTAACATTTTTTTCTCTTTAGATCATCTCAAAATGAACACGTTTCTATTCAACGCCGTTATGGTCATCCTCTTGACAGCAAAGCTCGGACAAAATTTTCCTATCATTAATCAGAAACTTCCGTCCACCTATGATGATACAGAATGTCCCCCCGGATTCTTGCCGTGCGTTTCAGAAAACAAAGGGAAGGTTTCTAATGCAAGTTCAGTCGAGGCATCTACTCTGACAGGATTACCTTCTAATACAACTGAACAGCAAAAGACACCCGAGGCCCCTTCAGGAGGAAGTAAGGGAGAAATAGGGAACTCAGAGACCAAGAGCTTGCAGCATGGTAACCACTTATGTCCCCCAGGAGTCTGGGTTTGTTGAGCAAAGTGTGCAGTCAGAGGACCATCGCAACTAACCTTTTCGTAATCAGATGTGGTGGAATTTAAGGCGTGTTATTTCTTAGAGTAGGAAACCGAAGGACTTCATGTTATTTTGTTACTTGTTGTTGGAATGTTCGTTTGCCAGATGCGAATTTTCGCAACGAGTAGGTAACGGCTTTGGTCGTAAAAATGTGTCATTCATTTGAAGTCACATGAGTAGAGGAGTGATATATTTCTTAGTAGTATTAAGAGGTGTTGCACGTATCTATTTGTTCATGTGCGTTCTGAGTTCTGTTTTATCCCGTTGCAGAAGTTGTGTTCGCGCGCAAACTTTTGACAATTTATTAGCGACATTCATGTGGTAATTAATAGTATGTGGCAGCAGTATTTATTTATTTATTATTATTTTTTTTTTTTTTTGCAATCTCTCAATTAAGTTTCAACCACTTAGTTGACTGGAATGTTTCACATACAATTGTGACAGCTAGGAGTTGAGAAAATGGATAAGTGAAATACATCTGTAGATCTTGAGGTAAAACTGGCGAGTTGCAACAGGCGCTTGTGAGAGAAGGCGCGCGAGTAACGCGCAAGGTGACCTCGCGATGACTATTACGTAACATAATATAGATTTCATCTTCATTTTTCTTGGCCAATCCCGTTCCTAAGGAGCCAACGAAGCATAAAGCTCAACTCCAAAGGTGCAATTCAAAGTAGGAGTATGGCTTATTCGAAGTTTCTCTTAATAATAAAACAGTTCTAGTTTAGTGAAACAATGCGATAGTTGTCAAAGCAAAGTGATTTTCAAAATCGAGACGCCGACGTTTACACTTTACACACTTTACACACTTTATTGATGCTCCCTAAGTGGGCTTTTCAGCTCAATAGAATAAAAAAAATACAAATATATAAATTAATTGAGAATGTAAATACAATAATATTATAATTACAAAATATATATCAATAATATAATATATCAACTTAATAAAACATTTGCAAGATGACGTCTAAAATTCCTGGGGCATTTTAGGGACTTAATGTCATCATTCAAGGAGTTCCAGAGTTTGGCTCCTCTGAAAGCAAAGGAGCGCTGCCCTGTTGACAGGCGACATAAAGGTATATCCAAAGCACCAGATGATCGAGTTTGTCTACTATGGACTTGAGAACGTGATTTAAACATATCAGCAAGATAGTCTGGAACAAGCTTGTTAATACATTTGTGCATCATAGTAGCGTCATTTAGAATGAGTTTCTCTCTAATAGGAAGCCATTTCAACGATCGCAACCCATCCGAAATATGGTCATACTTTCTTAGTCCCAGAATAATTCGCCCAGCAAAGTTTTGGACTTTTTGTAACTTGTCAATATTGCTACTGCTGGTATTACTCCAGACAGTTGAACAATATTGGAGTTTACTAAAGACAAATGAATTTATTACTAACAGAAGTGTTTTCCTATCCAGGAGGTGCTTGATTCTGTTAATTTGGTACAATTTAAAAAGGCATTTAGAGGCCATCTCAGTGATATGTTGGTTATAACTGAGGTGTGTGTCGAGAAGAACACCCAAGTCCTTAACGACAGGCACAGGTGTTATTTCTTTGTCAAAAAGTGTTATACTGAATGATGACAGTTTCTTTAAAAGTTGTGGTAATCCAACAGCTAGAACCTTAGTTTTGTCCGGATTAATCAAAAAGAGTTTTTACAGCACCACTGAGATATTCTCGTAAGATCTTCGTTTAAGGCGAGGATGGACGTGGGTAATTCGGCAGGTGAAAAAGACAAATACAATTTACAATCATCAACATAGGAGGCAGATAGACAACGTTTAGGAACAGAAAGGAGGTCGTTAACATAGATTGTAAACAAAACCGGACCTAAAATAGAGCCTTGCGGAACTCCGAACTCAAGTGGGAGTACTTTAGAAACTGCGTCACCGATTCGAACGCACTGTTGTCGGTTAGAAAGGTAACTCTGAAACCAATTCAACGCACCCTGGGAAAAATCGAGATTTTGTAGCTTGGATAACAAGATGTCGTGTCGAATACTATCAAATGCTTTAGACATATCTAATAAGACCATGATGGAAACTTTCTTGTTATCCATAGCCTGGAGCAACTGATCTGTGACGTTGTTAAACAAGGTCTCGGTGACTTTACTGGATGTTATCTTTGGTAGTGTCTGAATATATTTTTGATACAGAATCACCTCATTCTCTACTGATTTTATAGTAACTCTGCAAGAGGGCGCATCGAGTTGACTTTCGACATTTGCAATTAAGCACGTTTGTCAATCGGATGCATTTTCATATCCTTTACCGAAGTTTCCTTTGGAACTGCATCTCTTGCAATTCCACTCCTGTTGTAGACGAATTGGTCTGACAAAATAAAATGCTTATCCTTTTTATGCCTGTGAACATGAATTTAGAATCGAACAAATGAGGCCACCCCAAAAGTTGATCTTGTTTTTTTCCGAAAATTCCCACATTTTGCCATCGGATTGACCAGACGTAGGACGTTTCATCTGTTTTACCCACTGAAATTCTAGTGAGGCAAAAACAGCAGGACTCAGTTTCAATATCAGCGGTCATAATACGGAGATCAGTCTGATTTGAGATCAATTTAATCGCCGTTTAGGCCCACTTTTTTTGGAAACGATATGTCGATGATATCCGGAAATGAAGCGGAATGCCTTCTTATCGCACTTAAATTCAGTAGATCCGTCTATCCAATTCACCCTTGAGCGTGAAAAGAATAGACATTTTCCCCTTTTTTATCTAAATGTGTACAGAGAGAAACAGGGGAATTTAGGGACAAGTGTCTATCGTAAACCTACCCACATCGACAAATACCTCGCTTTCGATTCTCAACACCCTATTTGCCATAAAAAGTCTGTAGCCAAAACTTAAATCAGGAAGGCTGACTGTCTATCATCTTCACTCTATTCGAAGGCTGAGGAGAGGAAAGATGTTTCTAATGTCCTAAAGGCGAATGGCTATACCAAAACTTTTCTCCGTAACTGCCGAAAACCAGTTACAACTAGTAGCACTCCTGATAAGAGGGAACCAGCTACTGGTTTTGCTGTTATTCCCTACATTCAAGGTGTTACGGAACCTATCGGGAGAATTTTGAATAGCCACAACGTTAAAGTTGCTCAAGAGCCTTTTCAGAATTTGGGGTATACTTTTGTCAAACCTAAGGATCCTGTCACGAAAGAACAACGAACCGACGCTATTTATTCTATTCCCTGTAATGACTGTGATAACGAGTACATCGGACAGACCAAACGTCAGTTTGGTAAACGTTTGAAAGAGCATCAAAAAGTGGTCATCTTTTACAAAAAAAAAATTCAGCTTCATCAGAACACACATGCCTAACCAGCCATACAATTAGGTGGGATAAGTCTAAAATTATAAAATTATAAAGGACATCTTGTTGTAGCGTTTAGATCACCCCTGATGAAGGCTCCAGACAGTAGTGTCGAAACTTTGGGTCTATGCCGGAATTGTAACTTCTCGGTTACATTCATTTCTTTAAACCAGAGTAGCATCAAACAATGTCTGATTGTCCACCTGGTCGCCATGTGAACTTTAGCGCTGTGTCTGCACAATCTCCGTTTATTCATTGCATGTCTTACCTGGCAGATAATCAAAAGACACCTGACATCAAAGAAAATCAGCCGGAAAGCAAGACTTCCCATTCCAGGTCTAAAATGGCAACGAGTCATATGTCTGATGACATTAAAAGTGGATTAACCCACAAAGAAATGAGCAGACTCTAAATCATCCTTGAAACTTGACATCGTTGAACGAAAGATGGAAACAAGTTACCTTTTCTCATATTTCTTGGTTATATTTGATTCTTACTTTATTCAATTTTTTGTTTTCTTCGCCGCTCCTCGAATAACAATTGCAGTGCACCTCATGGCACGCAATAAGTAAATCACGTGATGCCGACGGAAGAATTATTTTATAAATCTGTTTATTTAACGTATTATTACAATCAATAAGCGTTTTCTGTTCAATCCATGGCATGCTATCAGTAAATCACGTGAATTAAATAGGATAGCGTGATTTCCCAGTCAACCATTTATTTATTAATCCTCTTATAACAGTATTCATGATGGGCCACGAAAGGAGATTTATTGCCGCAATAATAATTGGGAAAACAAGTATCAAGGAGTTGTGTTTGCAGCCAGATGGCTGCAAGTGTTCACTTAGCGTCAGAAGAACGTTGCAATACAAAAGGAATTTATATCAAAATGTTCAGTGACTTTCCTTTCTATGAGTAAACTCTGAAATATTTGAATGAATCGGCGGCTAGTTGACAATTGATCACAATCACCTTACAGTCATATATATATGTAAACTGTAATAAATATTCTGTCTGGATATCCTAGAATTAACAAGAGGGAGGCTGATTTACCGCAACTCTGGTGAGTTTTCCCCTTGAATAACGTCGTATAATGAAAGGTCTCAAAGACCCCGGTAGCACACCCTCATCCGAGCGTCCTTTAGGTGTTACCCAATCCTCAACCCCCCCCCCCCCCTTTGCAGGAGTCGCATGCAAAGAAAGCGAGTATGGGAATCCCTTAGTGACAATTTGGTTGTCACAGGGTCTTTACGAAGCCAGTAACTTAAGCATTCTGTTCCACAACTGTAGATCCTGTCGGAAACCCTCTTCGAAAAAGTTTGTATTTATAATTGATCATTTCTTTTATGTCGTTATGCAGGAAATATAATCCACTTGGGCAGCCATGTTTCGATTCGTGTTCAGTAAAAGAGGAAAAGGGAACATCTCTCAACCAACAAAAACACACCGAACCACGGAAAACTTTGATATGCCATCTACTTGGCTTGAAAAGGGATTGTCGCTGCTAGAGGAAGAAAAGAGATATTCGAAAACGATGGAAAAATGCCAGAAAGTTTTTAAGGTAGGCAATGTTGAAGTGACGAAGTCTTGGGCTGATCAATGGTTCAAGCACGTCCTTCTTTCATCACACATTTAAGAGAAAAAGTTTCTTGGGTTAGGTGGCGATAACATCTTCGTGTTAGCGGGACTAATTTTACCATCTACTCATTTTAGCAAGGGGTATGCGATTCTTTTTTGTTTCATTCCGGCAACTGGGGAGCGTTGTAGCCCGGTAACCATGGTTTCTGATCTATTTCAAGGGAATTATTTTAATGGAGGATCTCAAAGGGGTCATCATTCTTCATAAAAAAAAGTGTAGAAGATGTTCAGTGTAGGATTTCAAAGGTTCAAGGCAGACGTTGCGATTTACTTGCACGATAAGGGCTGTATCCCGAATAAAGTTTCACCAGCTGACAGGGTTGAGAAAGAAAAGGAAGTTTCTTTGAGCTTTGTGAAAATCGTCGCAAATAAAGAACGGATTTGTTGCGTGGCACTAAGGTACGTACGCGAATTGCTTTTGTTACTGCAGGATGAATTTTTCCCTTTAAGGTTGTGCTCGCTGCTTAAAACTATTGTCAGTTAAAAGCTTTCACTGAAATAGAGAAGGAGGAAGAAAAGAAAGAAAATCTTGTTCATCAACTGCAAGTGAAATCAAACTGACGAGATTCGATAACCTGTGATTTTGTTAGACGCAAGTCGAGCCATGGAAGAAATCGAATTATTTTCGACTTCCTGTGACAAAGAGTAATAAGTGCTAAAAGAGAACCAAAAGACAAGAAATCATTGATAAAGTATGGGGTTTGTATTCATTTACTCCAACAAAAATTAAGTTGATGATCTATTAGTATCAATCGATCTCCTGGTGAATCGAGAAAAGACAAGTCAAGATTTTCTGCTTTTCTCTTGACACGTAGTCGTTTTCGTATATTTGATGATGGTGTATCATTTAGTATGAAAGATTTGGAGATAACATCATAATATTTCGTTTTCGACAATTGCTTCTTTCTGCATTGAATAAAATGCATCTCATGGCGAGGAACTTTAATTAGAAAATGAACGCGAAGAAAGAGGGTGAAATTCTATTTTCCGCTTTCTTGTTCTATTCATGGTTCTTAATTAGCCCTTCAACGCCTGTTCTGCACAAAAAGCCTCGATTAACCAATGATACTCTTTCAGGTCAAATATGAAGTATAAATTATTATTTTCCACTCACGTCACAAGACTGAGAAGACAGTAGGGCGATGAAAACATCAAACATGTTTCCTGTCTTTTGAAAAATGAAAACTAATTAATTTTTTTTTCTTTAGATCATCTCAAAAAATGAACACGTTTCTATTCAACGCCGTTATGGTCATCCTCTTGACAACAGAGCTCGGACATAATTTTCCTATCATTAATCAGAAACTTCCGTCCACCTATGATGTTAAGGAATGTCCCCCCGGATTCTTGCCGTGCGTTTCACAAAACGGAGAGCACGCCTCTGATCAGGTCGGGGTGACTTCTTTGGGTACATTAGCCACCATAGCAACAAGCGGGAGCTCAGTCGAGGCGTCTACTCCGACAGCATTACCCTCTAATGCAACTGAACAGCAAAAGACACCCAAGGCCCCTTCAGGAGGAAATATAACGGAAACAGGGGACTCAAAGACCAAGAGCTTGCAGAATAGTGGCTTCGAATGTCCCCCAGGAGTCTGGGTTTGTTGAGCAAAGTGTGCAGTCAGAGGACCATCGCAACTAACCTTTTCGTAATCAGATGTTAGAGTAGGAAACCGAAGGATTTTTTTTGATCTTGTTACGTTTTGTTGGAATATTCCTTTGCCAAGTGCAAATTTCACAACAAGTAGGTTGCGGCTTTAGAATCTTTTCTTGAAAACGGACACTTGGTCGTAAAAATGTGGCATTCATTTGAAGTCACATAGGTGGAGGAGTAATATGTTTCTTAGCAATATTTAGTGATGTTGCGTGTGTTTATTTGCTCATTTTGTGCTCTGAGTTCTGTTTCATCTAGTTGCAGAAGTTGTGTTCGCGCACAAACGTTTGACAATTTATTAACGACATTCGGCGTGTGGTTATTAATAGTAACTGGAAGTAGTATTAATATATTCATTTTTTTAATCTCCAATATCTATTGTAGTTCAGAATTAAGTTTCGATCACTCAGTTGATTGGAATGTTTCACATACAATTGTGACAGCTAGGAGTTGAGAAAATGGAATAAATGAAATACATCTATAGAACTTGAGGTAAAGTGTGGGAGGCGAGTTACAACGGGCATTCGTGAGAGATAGACACTTGTCTTTGTCCGAGCACACGTGCCTAACCAACCATATAATTGGATGGGATAAGTCTAAAATTATCACCACTAATCGGCGCTACTACCAGCGCCTTTGTCTGGAAGCCTGGCAAATCAACTCCGCCCACGCTCCCATAAATCGTGATGATTGCAGCTTACTTCCTGACGCCTATTAACATCCCGTTAGAAAAAAGGGCAGCTAATTAGTGAGCGTATAAAAGGAACTCTTGTTGCAGCGTTTAGATCACCCCTGATGAAGGCACTAGACAGGAGTGTCGAGACGTTGGGTCTATGAATTGTAACTTCTCGGTTACATTCATTTAATCTTTAAACCAGAGTAGCGTCAAACAATGTGTGGTTATCCACCTGGTTGCCATGTGAACTTTATTATATTTTGGACTATTACGTTAACGCTGTGTCTGCACAATCTCCGTTTATTCATTGCATGTCTTACCTGACAGATAATCAAAAGACACCTGGCATCAGAGAAAATCAGCCTGAAAAAAAAAAGAAACAATGAAACGAAATTTCCCATTTCGGGTCTAAAATCGGACCGAGTTATATTTGTGATGACAGTAGAAGTGGATTCACTCAACAATGAAAGCAGAAACACTAGAACTAAGCAGACTCTAATTATAAATTATCCTTGGAACTCGACTTCGTTGAACGAAAGATGGAAACCAGTTGACCTTTCCTCATATTTCTTGGTTATATTTGGTTCTTGCTTTATTCAATTTTCTGTTTCCTTCGCCGCTCCTCGAATAATTATTGCGGTGCAACTCATGACACGCAATCGGAAAATCACGCGGTGCTGCCGGAAGAATTATTTTGTACACCTATCTATTTAACGTATTATTGCAATCAATAAGCGTTTTCTGTTCAATCCATGGCATGCAATCAGTAAATCACGCGAATTAAATAGGATAGCGTGATTTCCTAATCAACCATTTATTTATTAATCCTCTTTAAGCAATATTCATGATCGGCCACCAAAGTAGATTTATTGCCGCAAGAATATTTGGGAAAACAAGTATCAAGTAGTTGTGTTTGCAGCCAACCTTATGGTTGGCTGCAAGTGTTCACTTAGCGTCAGAAGAACGTTGCAATACAAAAGGAATTAAAAATCAAAATGCTCAGTGACTCTTTTTTTTTGTTGTTGTTGTAAACTCTGAAATACTTGAATGAATCGGCGGCTAGTTGACAGTTGATCACAATCACCAGACAACCATAACTTTCTTTTCCCTTTGTAATACCTCTACTCCAGAAAATACAGTCCTTGTATGAACATCTTACGTTTAAAATATAAATAGACTGTAATAATTATTCTGTCTGGGTATCCTAAAATTGACAAAAGGGAGGTTGATTTACCGCAGCCCTGGTGATTTTCCCCTTAAATATAATTGCATAATAAAAAGGTCTCAAAGACCCCAGCTGCACGCCCTCACCCGAGCGTCCTTTTGGTTTTACCCAATCCCCAACCCCCTTCCTACCCTCCCCCTCCCCCCTCTGCAGGAGTAACACGCAAAGAAAGCAATCAAGGAAATCTCTTCGTGACAATTCGGTTGTCACAGTGTCTATAAAAAGCTAGTAACTTTAGCATTCTGTTCCACGACTGCAAGTCTTGTCGGAAACCCCTCCACAAAAAAGTGTGTTTTTATAATTGATAACTTCTTTTTATGTCGTTATACAGGAAGTAGATTCCACTTGAGCAGCCATGTTTCGATTCTTGCTCAGTAAAAGGGGGAAAAGTAACATCTCTCAACCAATAGAAATACACCGAACCACGGAAAACTTTGTTATGCTATCTACTAGAACGTTCAAGGTCTTACTGTTTTTCTCGTGTCTGTCTTCACGGGGTGCTCGCATCAAAACTATCGTGTTCAAGGAGTTCTTGGTGGCTTTCTGTGGCTCGCTATGCTCCTTGCTCATGCAACATTGGACTTTCTTGCCGCCCGTCAAGTCTATACGTAAGGATGGGCTTCGATGTCTTTGAGTCTCTTTCTAGTGTGTTTTATATGCACAATTTTTACCAACAAAAAAATGTTACCTTGGCTTAAAAAGGGATTGTTACTGCTGGAGGAAGATAAGAGATATCCCAAAACGATGGGAAAATGTCAGAAAGTTTTTAAGGCTGGCAATGTTGGAGTTGATGAACTCTTAGGCTGATCAATGCCTCAACCAGGTCCTAGTAAAGCTTTTTTCTCACACATATAAGAGAAAAAGCTTCCTGAGTTAAGAGGCGATAGCATCTTCGTATAAGAGGGACTAATTTTGTCCTCTACTCATTTCAGCCTGGGGTACAGAGATCTATGATGACGCGATCCTTCATGTTTCATTCCGGCAACCAGGGAGGTTTGTAGCCTGGTAACCAGGGTGTCTGATCTATTTCAAGGGAATTGTTTTAATGGAGGATCTCACGAGGATCTCATTCCTCATAAAAAAAAAAAAAAGTTTAAAAAGTGTTTCAGTGTAGGATTTCAGTAATTCAGACGTAGCAATTTAGTTGCACGATAAGGGCTGTGTCTCGAGTAAAGTTTCACCAGTTGACAAGGTTGAGAAAGAAAAGGAAGTCTCTTTGAGCTACGTGAAAATCGTCGCAAATAAAGCACAGATTTGTTGCGTGGCACCAAAAAGGTACGTACGCGAATTGCTATTGCTTCAGCAGGGTGAATTTTTCCCGTTAAGGTTGTGCTCACTGCTTAAAACTATTGTTACTTAAAAGCTTTCACTAAAGTAGAGAAGGAAGAAAAAAAAAAGAGAAAGAAAGTCTTGTTCATCAAGTGGGAGTGAAATCTTTCGTAGAAGTGCAAATCCTCGAGAACTTTACAAACTGATGATATTCGGTAACCTGTGATAATTTTTATTATGCACAAGTCGAACCTTAGAAGAAATCGAATTATTTTCGACTTCCTGTGACGAGGAGTATTAAATGCTAGAAAAGAACCAAATAACAAGAAATTATTGATAAAGTATGGGGTTTATTCATTTACTTCAACAGTAATTAGGTTAATGATCCGTCTGTTAGTATCAATCGGTTTCGTGGTAAATCGAGAGAAGATAAGTCAAGATTTTCAGCAAAACTTTCCCTTTAACACGCAGTCGTTTTCGTATCTTTGATGGTGGTGTATCATTTAGTATCAAGGATTTGGAGACAACATCATAATATTTCGTTTTCGATGATTTGTTCGTGTTTGTATTGAATAAAATGCGCCATATCGCATGGAACTTTAATTAGAAAATGAACGCGAAGAAATTAAGAGGGTGAAATTCTATTTTCCGCTTTCTTGTTCTATTTATGGTTCTTAATTAGCCCTTCAACGCCTGTTCTGCACAAAAAGTCTCGATTAACCAATGATACTCTTTCAGGTCAAATGTGAAGTATAAGTTATTATTTTCCACTCACGTCACAAGACTGAGAAGACAGTAGGGCGATGAAAACATCAAACTTGTTTCCTGTCTTTTGAAAAATGAAAACTAATTAATTTTTTTTTCTTTAGATCATCTCAAAAAATGAACACGTTTCTATTCAACGCCGTTATGGTCATCCTCTTGACAGCAGAGCTCGGACAAAATTTTCCTATCATTAATCAGAAACTTCCGTCCACCTATGATGTTAAGGAATGTCCCCCCGGATTCTTACCGTGCGTTTCACATAACGGAGAGCACGCCTCTGATCAGGTCGGGGTGACTTCTTTGGGTACATTAGCCACCATAGCAACAAGCGGGAGCTCAGTCGAGGCGTCTACTCCGACAGCATTACCCTCTAATGCAACTGAACAGCAAAAGACACCCAAGGCCGCTCTTGGAGGAAATATAGCGGAAACAGGGGACTCAAAGACCAAGAGCTTGCAGAATGGTGGCCACGAATGTCCCCCAGGAATCTGGGTTTGTTGAGCAAAGTGTGCAGTCAGAGGACCATCGCAACTAATCTTTTCGTAATCAGATGTGGCGGAATTTAAAGCGTGCTAGGTGTTAGAGTAGGAAACCGAAGGATTTCATATTATTTTGTTACGTTTTGTTGGAATGTTCCTTTGCCAAGTGCAAATTTTCACAACGAGTAGGTAGTGACTTTGGAATCTCTACCTGAAAACAAACACTAAGTCGTAAAAATGTGGCATTTGAAGTCACATGAGTATAGGAGTGATATGTTGTTTAGTAGTATTAAGTGGCGTAGGGGTAAACGAGTTGGTCTGACAAAATAAAATGCTTATCTTTTTTACGCCTGTGGACATGATTGTAGAATCGAGCAAATGAGGTAACCCTCAGGGTTGATTTTGTTTTTTCCCGGAAATTCCTACAATTTTCCATCGAATTGACTGCACTTAGAATTTTTCATCTGGTTTACCAACGGAAATTCTGATGAGGCAAAAATATTAGGACTCAGTTTCAATATCAGCGGTCATGATACAGAAATCAGTTTTGATTTGAGATCAACCAAATCGGCTTTTTGGCTTAGAGTTCATTTTTAATCAACTCACAGGGTTGGCAAACATGGTTGGAACTCTGAGTTGCGGCAATATTGAAAATAATTTCCGAGTCCCGAATAGACTTTTAAGTCGTCAAAATTCCATAACTTGGTAGTAAATACAGTAAAAATGTTGTTTGACCTTCTTAAGACAGATATCTCTAGCATGGTTTATCCTTACATGTATTTTGTGGAAAGTTGAACTATTATGTTAGTACTGTGTCTGCATAATCTCCGTCTATTTTATTCCATAACTTGTCTGGCAGATAATCAAAAGTAAAAAAAAAAGAAACAAAATTTCCCAATCCAGGTCTAAAATCAGAACCAATTATATTTGTGATGACAGTAGAGGTGGATTCACTCAACAAAGCAGAAACATTAGAACTAAGCAGACTATAATCATCCTTGAAACTTGACATCGTTAAACGAAAGATGGAAACCAGTTACCTTTTCTCATATTTCTTGGTTACATTTGATTCTTGCTTTATTCAAGTTTTATTTCCTTTGCCGCTCCTCGAATAACTATTGCGGTGCAAATCATGACACGCAATGAGTAAATCACGCGATGCTGACGGAAGAATTATTTTGTAAACCTGTTTATTTAACATATTATTGCAATCAATAAGTGTTTTCTGTTCAATCCATGGCATGCTATCAGTAAATCACGCGAATTAAATAGGATAGCGTGATTTTCTCGTCAACGATTTATTTATTAATCCTCTTTAAACCGTATTCATGACGGGCCACGAAAGTGGATTGCCGCAAGAATATTTGGGAAAACAAGTATCAAAGAGTTGTAATTGCAGCCAGCCTTGTGGTTGGCCGCAAAATCAATTTGCTGGCTGTATAGTGTCCACTGAGTAACATATACAGACTTAGCGTCAAGAGAACTTTGGTATAAGAAAGGAATTGAAAATCAAAATGTTCAGTGACCCTTTTTTGTTGTTGTTGTAAACTCGGAAATATTTGAATGAATTGGCAGCTAGTTGGCAGTTGATCACAATCACCTGGCAGCATAACTTTCCTTCCCTTTTAATACCTCGACTCCAGAAAATCCACTCCTTATATGATAATCTAACGTGTCAGGAGCCTATTACTTAGTTGGCTCTTGAACGTGTAAAATATGTGTAAACTGTAACAGACATTCTGTTGGGATAATCTAGAATTGACAAGAGGGAGATTGATATATATAACGCAGCTCTGGTGATTTTTCCTTTTGAATATCGTCGCTTAATGAAAGGTCTACCCCGGCTGCACACCCTCACCCGGGCGTCTCATAAGTGTTTCCCAACCCCCCAACCCTCCCTCTCTCTCTGCAGGAGTCGCACGCAAAGAAATAGATCACGGGAATCCCTGGACGCCTCCCTTAGTGACAATTCGGTTCAGGTCAGGTGCTATCGTGGCCTTATTGAACGTGAATCAAAAAAAACTGTTCTCATTGACAGGGGCGACCTGACGTACCCCTGTGATACGAGAACGCTCTCGGTCATCTACCTTACTTCCCAGCGTTCCTTCGCTGCATAAGTTGACAGTGATCTACTGATTTCATGGCCATGCGTGTACATGCGATGGCTCCATGGTGCAAGTGGGAAAAACAATGCACTCTTTGAAACACCTCTTCTACTCTGGCCAGCGTGACCAACAAACAAGCGTGAGGGAAGGGGTGGGGAAGTCATTTTTGGGTTCCCTTGGATCACGCTTAATGAACGGTCTCTTCCAGACTAAGCGCAGTCCTTCCTTCTCGGCGAAGTCGAAAGAAAAAAAAATCTAAATAAAGGAGAAAAATTGAGTTTAGCGCATCGCCTGTTTCTGAGAGGACACCCCAACCCCGAGGGTATCCAGGCCTGTGGATAGAGATTGCAGAATAACTCCGGTACCCATGACTGATAGGAGGGAAAAAAATAAAGGGAAGCTTGTAGTATATAGTTCGGCTGATAAATAGTTTCCTTTTTGAAAAAAAGCAGAAAAATATCGTACCCCACTGAAAAAGGTGATAACGATCAGCACGTACAATGTAATGTTAAAAAACTCGTCAGGGATTGGCGGATTGGAGTCGGCTCTTTCTAAGAAACTCCGCGGGGCAACAGGCCACAGGCGGAAATTAGTTTTAAGACTTCCTTTGTCTTAAGATATTTTCGAAATGAATTCATTTATGCAAATGTATCTTTTGTTGATACTCTGGATTAGTTATCACGGACGAAATGCCATGAGTCTTTAGCTATGTATGTGGAGAAGACTCTCGTCCATCTAAAACAGAACGACCTGGAAGAGTTAAAGACAGTGTAAGTAAGTGAGCCAAATCGTCTGCATACCAGCAAACATTTCCTGATTCACCAAACAAGGCGGTGAAACTAACGGAATTCCGTGGAGTCTCGCAATCACCGCTTTTAGACCGATCTCAGACGACGTTTGGACCGATCTCTGAGCTGAAGGTCTTATTTGGAAGTAAGTTGCTGCTTATCTTTCTCTCGACTGGTGACGTTCGATATGTTTGACAGTCCATCGGATTTTAATTGTTTTCATATTCATTCGTTTTGTTTTCTCGAGTGGGAGCATGAAATACTTTTAGAGCTCAACAAGCGCGAAGCGAAGCGGGCAGAAATAAAATCGGGGTGATTCAGCATGTTGAAAAGTAAACACAACCTTGATCTGTTCAAATTCTTAGCGAATTTTAACGGCAAAACGTAATAATAATAGCATTATATTTTTGCATGAAGGCAATCTTATCGGAAATGAATGTTGACATAACTATTTTGGAATGGTGTTTGAGTTAGCGATTGACGTTTCGATCGTGTCAATTAGCAACTACATACGTCATACAAATTCGCTTTACGAATGACTTCAAAACGTTCCTGTGCTTGAAGCGAAAGCAATCGAATTCAGTTCGTCGATTGTCGTTATAATCAATATTTAAAAATCAGAGGTTGTTTTGAAGTTCAAAAGTCTAACACCGACCCCAAAATGCAGCGTCCAGTGAAAGGTAACACAATGTTTAGTTTATAAAGGTGTCAGTTTGAACTGAAATTTACCTGCGAAATTTACATAACTTGTACACTGCGTGTATCAGTTGACTGTGAAATAAGTTGTTTCAAAGAATCGGCTTTTCCTATTAGCAACTTTTACTTCGATATTTGCTTTAATACTTTTGTAGTCAAACTTAAAAATTATATTTCCAGCGTTGACACTTTGATAGCAATATCGATCTGAACACCTCGGTTCACTGAACATTGACCGCGATGAGCTTTCTATCGTGGTTGATTTCATCAAAATCTTAACCTTTCTGGCGAAAGATTGATGCCCGTTAAAACGAAATATCAATCCAAAACGATTCGGTTTGTGTCCTCTACAAATCAAGTAAATGATTTCCCCCTTCACAACTAATGACCGCACGACCCGCATCTGTAATATTAAGCTCATTTAACTCATAATGTCGTTATTAAACTGTTTCTTTAATCTATTTTCTCTCTAATATGTAGAGTTATCATTCTAACTAATAATTCGTCAGCGACTGATAAATTGTCTGAAGAAACTTGTTCCTGTCTATTTACTTTTTAAATGTACTTTATTGACAGTCGCCACGAGCTGGCAGATATTTGCATTTCTTGTCGTCTCGATGCATAAATCAGTCGTGAAAACTCGCTAAAGTTATTTTTATCACTGAAAAAAAGTAAAGGCAGTTTTAAAATGTGAAGTAGTAAGGTATCGGCTTAATCTTAAGAAATGGGTATAATTTTGGAAGCTGTAGGGGTGCTTTCTAAACAAGCAGAACCATCGCTCAATATCTCTCGGGCTTGAATTTTTATTGCTCAAGGTGCCCGCACAGTAGCGGCGGGCGGGGGGAAGGTAATGGGTTAAATTGTCACAGGGTCTTCACGAATTTAGTAACTTAAGCATTTTTCTCCACAACCGCAAGTCCTATTGTAAACAATTCCACCGAAAAAATGTGTTCTGGTGATTGATAATTTTTTTTTTATGTCGTTTTGCCGCAGATCGAATCGCATTTGGGCAGCCATGTTTCGATTCCTGTTCAGTAAAAGAGGAAAAGGGAACATCTCTCCACCAATAGAAACACACCGAACCACGGAAAACTTTGATATGCCATCTACTAGAACGTTCAAGGTCTTACGACCTGTTTTTCTCGTGTCTGTCTTCACGGGGTACTCGCATAAAAATTATCGTGTTCAAGGAGTTCTTGGTGGCTTTCTGTGGCTCGCTATGCTCCTTGCTCATGCAACATTGGACTTTCTTGCTGCCCGTCAAGTCTATACGTACGGATGGGCTTCGGTGTCTTTGAGTCTCTTTCTAGTGTGTTTTATATGCACAATTTTTAACAACAAAAAAATGTTACCTTGGCTTGAAAAGGGATTGTCACTGCTAGAGGAAGATAAGAGATATCCCAAAACAATGGAAAAATGCCAGAAAGTTTTTAAGGTAGGCATTGTTGGAGTGTTGGACTCTTGAGGTGATCAATAGCTCAACCAGGTCGTCAAAGCTTTTTTTCTCACACATATAAAAGAAAAAGCTTCCTGGGTTAGTAGCGATAGCATCTTCTTGTTAGAGGGACTAATCTTGCCATTTACTCATAGGAATCATTTAAGCCTGGGGTACTGAGATTTATGATGACGCGCTCCTTTATGTTTCATTCCGGCAACCGGAGAGGATTGTTGCCTGTTAACCAGGATTTCTTACGTGAAAACGAGATCTTGGTGACCGGCCAGCCCGCTATATGATTACTTGCCGGTGTTTCCAATATGCAAGGACAATTTTCATGCCCTTCAGGAAAATTAAACACGTGAAATTGTCAGGACCCACAATCATCGGCAAAATTGATGACACATTGACCTTTCCAACCCTTCAGTTTTATCTCTTTACCCTTGCTAGACTATTAGAGTTAGACTATTCGCTCCCCACCCCCCCCCCCCAAAAAAAGAAAGAAAAAGCAACGTTGTTTCGTGATTCATGAACCTTTAGCTACAGACAGGCGTCATTGAGTGAACGGCTTGAAATTCTGTGTAATTTTTCTCACAGTGGATACCGCTGTTTACCCTGGCATTTGGATTGTTCTGTGGAGCTGGTATCTTCGCCTGCCTTCATTTTGACGAGACGTTGGACGTCAAAATAAACCTCGACGGAGCGAGATCTGAGTTCCCGGACTACGCGCTCGTCACTCTGAAAGTGGTTCGATTCTTGGCAGCTTGTTACGTCATGTTTGCTTTAGCGCTGTTTTGGACCGTCACAGTATGTGTCATGCACATAACTGGTTACTCTATGACGGAGTTTCACGGTGGGTAGCACTTTAGTCTTTGTTTTTCTTCTTTACTGCATTGCGCATCCATGCTAAACGTTATTCCTCGTCCAATCTCGAACCCAAAGCTCTTCCCTATTGCGCGTACATACGCAACCCAAGGATGTTTTGCGCAATTTTGGCGCGCGCACAAAGTACTAAGCGGCAGAATTTACCTCGAGACTGGATCTAGCCAGAAAAGTGAATTGTCATCCTCTATGTATGGTGATTATTTTTCTTTTTAAACTCAACAATAACTTATCTCTGAACATAAACATAGAACAAGTTTAATTCTCTATTTCTGATGGGAACAATTTAATATGAAGTGTTATGCGCTGTTGTTCCTGGGAAGAACTTTACCTCGTCAGCGTTTTTGACATGCAGTGACAGACAATATCTCTTTTAACCCTTAGAGGAGATAACCAAGCACCTGGTCGACAGGGACTCACCAATCACGTTCAGACAAGGAGTAGTATCGTTCTCAGAGAGGGGAAGATTTGTGAGAAAATCTGCGTCTGCGTGCAGGGTAAGATAGAAAACCCATTGAAAGTGTTTCGTAAAACTAA
Source organism: Pocillopora damicornis (assembly GCF_964200805.1). Classification (NCBI taxonomy): domain Eukaryota; kingdom Metazoa; phylum Cnidaria; class Anthozoa; order Scleractinia; family Pocilloporidae; genus Pocillopora; species Pocillopora damicornis. The sequence continues at coordinate 8,138,493 of NC_142673.1, forward strand.
CACTGTTGTTGTCTCACGTACAATCAGACCACATATATCATATCACAAGAACCTGTTGAGAACTCCAAGAATAAACTAACAACACAGGACTTAACCAGGGCCTGAAAAATGCGAAAAAGCGGAATGACCAAGTCGCAATGGGTTTTGTGTTACATTTGACATTTGATTGGTTGGCATAGTGTTACAAGTGTCCATAACAAATCACAGAGCGTAGTAAAGCAAAGCCAAAAGATAAGTTTCGGTACCTGGAAATTCATTAAATATCAGTGCGAGATGGTGCTCACAAGGCTTGTGTAAGTGATTGGCGTGCTTGCCATGTGTTGTTGTCTGACAGGTAAAGCTCCTTGCAATTCCTAATCTATCGTATTTACGAAATTCATGCTGCTTAGTCAAGGCTCCTTCCCTGGGAAACAAATGCACCAGGTTCCCACACACTGTTGAACATAACTATTGTATTAAAACTGTGGCTGTTACCAAAGTATAAAACGTGAGCAAGATTTTCCAAGGGGGAGGGGGGCATACATTGGTGTTCAACTGGAAATTGGTGGCATGTTAAATTGTTTTATTACTTTGATTTAAACTTTTTCTTGACAATTACGTCCTTGCACTCTAAGTACAGCACGGGCACCACCATCATATTAAGTCGCTTTTTTCGCGAAATGTGGCGTCTTCCTTGAGAATGGGCCGGCTGCATTAGTAAGGAAATATAAGCAATTTTTATAGACTTAAGAATAACTTGTTGAATTTCTCTCTTGCCCCGCAGGTTACGCTGGCTGTTCTTTTGGTGTACAGCATCGCATCCCTTGCAGTGAATGCATTTCTGTTTTTGTACAAGCAGCGACACATAGTGTTCGCTTTCTATGCGTTGCTTCCCAGTGTCGTCGCTGTCTACCCTCTGTGCATGGCTGCTTGGGTAACAAAACAATACTCATGGTATGCAAAACAGTTCAGTAAGAGTTAGGGAAATAAAGTCGCTGTATACACTTCGTGTAGGCCACTTCGTGAATTATCTGGCTGCCACACTGGATTTTTTAAGCAGAGGAGGGTTGGAGAGAGAAATACCATTATTTCTGCAAAGCTTGTCCGCCTTTAAAAGTATAGATCGTTGAATTGCTTAGGAAGCCTTATGAAGCCTAATTACGAGCAAGGTGTGCGGTGAGGGTGAAATAAGCTGAGCTAAATGGCTTTGTTGAACAAGGCGTAACTGAGCCGAAATGTGATTCCTAAATCATTTTTGCAACAAGTTACTCGGGATTTGATTTCAATTTAATTTTGTTTTTGATGTTTTTCTAGGTATCTCGCGGTGGTGGTGAAAGCCTGGGCCGAGAGACCCGAAAGCAGTTCCGAAGAGGAAGAAAACGAGCGTGACGCTCCGAGACAAAAAGAAAAGCTGGGTCAAAAGCGAGGGCGAAGTCTGTGGAGAAGGGTACACAGCGCAAAGAAAAGCGCTCGCAAAGAGAACCTCCTCCCACTCAAGAAGGCGAATTCTAACCCTCTGGCTAGTGAAGTCAAGTCTGGAGTGGAAGAGATATCAACTAAGCAGAGCTACGTCGGAGAATCTCTCCTTCGTCCGCAGGTCACTGTAAGTGATCCGGAACTCTCCGAGGACGATCGGCTACAAAATAACAGCCATTCGGACGACGACCAGCTTAAACCGAAGGAACCCGACGGCAGTGAAACTCCGAAGAGATCCCGACGCGAGGTTTTGGATATGGTTCTTCGAGGAGCCGCAAGAGCTGTCGGAAAACTTAAACACAACGCCAAGAAACCTAAGTTTAATTTCGAGAAATACATCTCTTATCTTCAGAACGTTCTACCCAATATTGGTTTTGACATTATGGGAATCATTGTCACCTGGAATATGGTGTCCGCCATCATATTTCTCGAGGTGTCTGTTCTTGCGCTTTTTGTTCAAGAATCGATTTTCGGCAATTCCAAAGCGACAGTTGCATTGTAGAGATACTGATGTGCTACAGATACAATGAAAAATATAGGCTCTGTACAATTTGAACTTTTAAAAGATTTATGTCCCAGCACGGTGTTTGTGCTTAAATACTCGACCAAAAGTAAAAGTTGAGATTCAATCGTTGGATATGATAAAGTGCGTTTGATGGCACACTGACTCGGGATTGTATCAGTACACCAACGTTACATATAAATGTATAAATGATGGTCAATTGTTATCTTGATAAACACAAATCAACCAGTTTAAGAGGCCTCGGGCCGAGTCTTGGTAACGTTGTGAATTTACTTTTGTTCCTATCGTAGTCGAGCAGATTTGAGCCGTCGAAATCATATCAGTTTACCTGGCATCGTTTTTGTATCTACTTGCACAATCCTTGTAAGAATAAAGTTCATACAACAACCAACAGCTTTCAGCTTTCAATATAAATGCATAGTTAGGAGATACGCTAGTATATAAATTGTTAAAGTCGAATGTGAAGTGTAATCATGCGAGTGGGGGTAGTCACTCATTTGTAACTGGTCAGATACGATTCTTCAGTCAAGCAAAGTCGTTTTGCGTATTAAATTATTTAAGTCGTTGCTTTGGTTCTAGTAGATATGGGCAGAACAACAGTTTTTTGCGATTTTATAAAATAGCTACAATAAATCTATACTAAACTTAGGGAATGTATGAACTTACAAAAAAGAAAATGTTCGTTCTTTCGCTGTCTGTTAACGAGGGAGACAAGGAGTAAGTTTCTAAAGAAGCTGTAATGCTGCGCTGGTGGGGGATTACACGATAATTCGGTTTTAATCAATTGAATTGATATTGTACCTTGGCCACCGTAGAGAATTTCTAAGGCTTACTTTCCCAGGGGTAGCCCTTAGTCGTTGCTCTGACGAAAGGCTAACGCTGGAACTTTCCACTTGGAAACTCTTCACGCTGGCTAAATTATATTATCAACTCAGTTGATGAAACCAGATTATCTTGTAACAGTGGAGACAGATTGATTGAAACAATCACGCAATACCACAAAGATACAATACATGACTTCAGGGTGAAATGGGCAAAATGTTTTGAATTTATAAGTACAAATCTCTCATCTACCTGTCAGTAACATGGAGTTAAATAAAACCTAAATTCTTCAAATTCTAATTATTCTTACAACTTTTAATAAAATATAATGCTACTAGACCAGTCCACAAATTTGAATATCAACCGAATGAGGTACAAATTCAAATCCTGACGCGAGTGTTTCCTTTCCTACTATTAAACATTTAAAATTGGTGATATCATTTGGAATATATTGTGACGAATTGAGTAGTGGACTTTACATTGAAGACGCTCCAGGATTATTGTATCAAGTTTCCAATGTTGTAATTTTAAGGCCCCTCTTTTAGGAACCAAAATAGTACCTCACAGGGGGCCCGGGTAGATCATCATCGCCGTCACCCTCAAACGACACGGTGAGGTCCACGTAGGCTTTGTTAGGTGCCTTAATCAATTTGGTCATTCTGTTTAGGAAAGACGCATTACGAAAGTTGACAACAAAAAGCGAAAAGGAATAATCAATTAGTGTCCATAAACTGGAAATTTGAAGACACACGGGAACCTTTATTTGATGGAAATCCTTTTTAGGCCGCGGTTTTCAGTAGACCATTAAAACATTTCAAGATTTCCCTGTAACCACGTTGTTTGAAGAATATTTTTTTCTCACTGTTAGGGACCACTCAGCGTTTATCGGGGTTGTACAATTTCGTCGTCTTTGAAAAAATTACTCGTGGTTATTAACATTAAATTGCACTCGAAATCATGTTGTTACTTACACTATACTTACTTCTGTTCTAATCGTTTAGAGTGTCCAGGTAACATTGGGACGTATACAATCTTAACGCCGTGTACAACAATGGATATAACAAATCCATATTTATCCTAAAGAGAAGAAAATTACAGACAGAGCTTTATAAGGATGCCATTACATTTCTTAGGGTATCTCGGCAATACACTAAAAACACGGATAACGCTTTAATCCCAAGCCACTTTGACACTTTGCAGTCCTACCGAGAAAATTCCGAAGAGACATGGGCAATGGAGGTTCCAGCGTGCCTTTCACACCCCTCTTTGTGAAGTAAAAGGGATGAATCAAAAACACAAGACAACTTTGCATGTATCCAAAATGCTAGTAAGACGCGAGTGCATTAGAGAGCTTTTCGATTGAGTGTCGTAAAACCAGAACCAAAGCAATCATACCAGCCAATCAGAGAAAACAAAATATCACGAGGAGCCAATGAGAACTCGAAGTAAAAACAAGCAAACTTCTAAAGCGCGGGAAAACGCGGGTGACTAAGTCGCGGTTGGTTTTAGGTTTGAATCTGATTGGTTGAGAAAGTGGTGCGAGTTTCTGGACCAATCACCGAACGAAGTACAGGAAAACCAAAGCAGTCCCGGATTACGACAATCAATTGAAAATTGTTCTATCCACAAGACTGTAAGTTCCCGCCTTTGTTCGTAACTTACCACGCCGCTTACCTTGAAATATGTCACAAAGTCTTTTAGTTTAAATTCTTGTGTTCCTTGGACCACCCATTTGTCCCAGTTTGAAAACGACAGGCCTTCCCTTTAAAACAAAACAAAACAAAAAAAACAATGTATCAGAAAAGCGATGTAAATCTGGCAAATGATGCTCGTCTAAACACCTCACAAAGAAGCCCAATGAGGAAGAATTATAGTCTTAAAACAACATTCTTAAAGGAATTACATTAGAACATTATCGTTGGCACGTCTGGGAAACTTGAGCCTTATTTTTTTTGCAGATCGTAATGTGCACTCCTTGTTAATATCATTTATCTTGAACCATCCTTGCTCCTTCCGGTTGTTCTTGTTTTTTTTTTTTAATTTTTTCGGGTTATTTTCTACATCAGCAAACTGTTATTGCGTACTTCAATTTAATTAAACCCTTAACACCTCAACATCAGTTTGCACACTCTCAAGACATTTCCAATAGTACTTATAAGGATAATTTGTTTAATAAATAAGAACTTATTTTGAAGACAAGCCTTCTTTTTATTCTCATACCTACACACTTAATCCATAACTGATCCTTAAAGGGACAAATAAAATGATAAATACTAAATAAAAGAAAAGAATCAAAGTACGATAGCTCCTTTGAGACAACACACCTGATGACCGTGACCTCTGGGGGGCCTGGTTGCGAGAAAATGACATAAGGAAGTGCAAGGTTCATGAAGCAGTTTTTGAAGTCTTCGGCGGGACTCTTCATAACAACCTTAACAAGCTCGATAGTGACCTGAAACCGAATTAAAAGTATCTTTAAGTCCCCTATAACGTCGACAATAATCATTACGTATCTACAGCTAACGCAACACTTCTGTTTCCTTACACTGCTTTGAAACTTACCAAGCCAGCTACAGCAGCAGTAGTGGTAGCAATGGCAGGTACTATTTTACCAGCAATTTTCTTGGTTTTCAACCTGTCAGCAGTTTCTATACTATACATGGTGGCGCGAAGGTTCTGCAACATAAGCAATAGAGAAGATTCTTAGTCATCACCAAACCAAGAGACACAATCATAAAAAAAATGCATCTCTCGAACTTTACATAGCTATTGTCTACACATCGTTCAGTTGGAGTCTGAGATCTCTAAATTTACAGTAAGTTTAGGTAAAAAACCAGTCACAATGAATGGGTTGTACGTGTCAATTAAAGTAGTTAAAACGAACTCACCGAAGCTGAGGTGATGAAGTCGATGTGACCGTTTGAATCATCGTCTTTTTCAAATTCTTGGGGAAACATTGCCATCACATCTGAGCAAAAATGATACATAATGATGACAAATTAACGCTGGGAATGACATGTTAGAAATAAAGTCCAACGAAAAGTGGCAATAACAACAACAAATAAGACGTATAGTGAAATACACATTAAGCACCATATTTTTAGCGATTTAGCGGATTAAGCTTGCTCAACTTATTTTCAGACCGTCCATAGGTTATCTAGTCTTCCAGGAATGTAACTCGCATCTCGTGAGCTGGTTGAGTGTTTTGGTGGAGAGAAAATGGACGCCTTCCTGAGTAAAATTCGCGACACAGGATTGACTATTAGAAGACCCTACATAGCCGTCAGTGATCGATAGTGATCTAATCATTCCTTCATCAGTGCTATTATGAGTTAAGGCCTACATAGGAAATTAACGCCTCTTAAGCTTGATCAAATTATCGACCTTTAGAACAACAACAACCAAAAAAACAAAACAAAAGGGCAGATAAAAAGAGGTGGTACATGATTTTCGTTTCCTCCTCACTCGGCAAAGTTACCTCCAGTACATAAATCAGATACTATGACTACTGGAACTTCAGACATAAAACCAAACGACGTATTGGCCTGAGTAAGGTGTTCGGTATAACATATCCTACCTTTGCTTGACTTAATTCCCTTTGCCATTATCTCTCTGATATGTGATATTAATTCATTCAAGTCACTAGAGGACACATTAGAAGACTCGGCTGACTTCGATGCCGTTTCGTCTGTTTCAATTTCCTAAAACATAAAAATTTGGAAAACAAAACAATAGTCCAGCCCAGGCCCGCTCTGCTGCTATACTAAGAAAGAAGACACGATGGAGAGTAAGAATGATGACAATAATCGCCTGACCTTTGAACTTGGCCTAAACTCTGGAACTTTGACATCGCGGAGTACGTCAGTAATACGTGTGTCACTTAAATCCTGTGGTAAAGAGAAACAAAATACTAAGGAGACTTGAATCTGTTAACGTGCTTGCAACAGGTTGTTGTGAGGATTTGGTTATGTAGGACCACAATTAGCAGTTGTTACTTAATATGTGCACCGCGTAGTGCCTGGCAGATACAAGTCAGTATATACTAAAACAGCGGATAGCTTTGATTGGCTACTCAAGCTCCGTATATCCTTTGCTATTCATCTCTGAGCAACGCACGGAATTTGCGCCCAAAATATTGAAATCGTTGGAGGATAGATGAAATGAACTCATTCACCTTTTTGTGCTATATTATCTCAATGTTTTTGTATAAACTAAAACTACTTTTCATCCCAATTATAATGAATGGACAAAAAAATGAATTACCTCAGTGGTGTACTTGATACCGCAGGTGTCTGCATGTAGTTTACTGCTACTTCGTACAAAAAGCATGTGTCTGGAGAAGTATGAACAATCAGAAAACAAGGTCTTAACCTAAAATTTCCACGCTTTTCGATGAAATGAGAACTGTGGAATTGGAAATGCGTTTTACGCTGATGTCGATCGTATTTGGGACCTGCCGTGAAACACTGCGCAATTGTAAAGCGTTCAAGTATTGATTAAATTATTTTGATCCAATTGTTTATTTCTGCCATAAGATGTCAGTTATGATTATAATTGACGGCAGCATGGAATAAAATCCTACTTTTTGTCCCAAAACTAAATCACACCGTTATTGCATGTTTTCTGGGGTCTGTTTCTCGAAAGACCTATCAAACTATGCGCGGACGAAAACCTGATTTATACCTATATTTTTTTGCCGTGTTTTATTCAAGGTAGAAAACAAACGGTAAAATGCCACGAAACGAAACAGAAACTGGATGTTGACCCACAAACCTCATGAAATTTTCCATAGAGTAAGATTTAAAAACATTTCTTAGGGCCGGTAAAGGTAGGGAACTTTCGAGAAACGGGCCTCAGGTCACAAAGATGCTCACCACACCGAGAAAAGCAGTCACTAACGATTGAACATCAAGTAATGGAAACAAAGACAAAATCAGTTTGATAAATGACTCACAATTCATTCGTGGTGTCGAACTGTTGCGGGATTGGCGGTCTCTTTGGGCTCTGCCAGAAAAGCGCTGAGAGTGAAAATAAACATTTTACTCTTACAAAACTGACTAACAGTTATTAAACGTAATGAGGCATAATTTTAACTTACAACCATCTTTGACTCTCGTGTCTAGTGGAAATGCATGGAGTAATTGTTTGGCCTGACAAATAGATAATATATAAATAAATAAGTAAAATGATTTTTGAGAAGTGGAAACGCCATCAAATCGCTGTGATACCACAAGGCTGAGTGCGTTATCGTGATCAAAACATCTGCCACACGAGTGGTTAGTTAAGCAGGAACACAAAATGATTAAGAATCTGAAGACTCTTTGCTGGGCAATTGCGTTTTCTTTCATTAGGGGCATGAAACCAGATGAATAACAAAATTTCCGCCATTTTTTCACCAATTACGCACCCTTAATTGTTCCCGCCTTTTTCTTGACCGATTGCAACGGCGGCAGTTGGTTTCCCGCCACTGGGCAAAAGTTGCGCCATTATCAGATTATTAGAACACACTTGCCTTGTGATTGTAGTATTTCTCAAATTCTATTCTACTACGGGCAACACATTCCGCCCAATTGGCAGGTCGTTGTTTTAACATTTTTATAACTCGGTAAACACTTTCAGGTTCGTCTCCAGATTGAAGAATCTAAGAAAGAAACAAAAACAACACATAACCTACGTCGTTCAGTAAAAAACAAACTATTAATTCTCATCTCCACACTTGTTTCATCTCAAAAAGTAACTGATAGCCGATTTTCCCATCTTGAATAATTTAGACCACACTTTTCAAGTTCGTGCTTTTCAGTCCATCCTCGTTTATTTTTCTGCACATCTATTCATTCATTCACTAATTTGTTGATTCGTTTTTTCTTGGACTCGCCTTGAAAAATGTAAGAATTTGCGTATCAAGAAGTATTTTCGAAGCACCAATACTACGCTACTGGAAAGGAACAACGCATTCAGAGCTCTACAGATCTACGCGATCAATTCATCACTATACAAAAATGCCGTGGGAAATTTGAGTGTGTTATTTACGAGATGCCTACAATAAAGAAAAAGAAACTGACTCTAAACACTAAAACGAACTCCATTCCAGCCAAACTGTTTCCATTTTACTTACATTCTTTCCTTTGTTTCGACACCTTTAGTTATACTTCTGTGATATTTAATGTTAATAAAATTCGCCGAGAGAGAAACCACTTACTTCCAATAGTTTTTCTGGAGATTCATTCGCGGACCAAAATGTCATGTACATCCCAGGCTTTTGAGAAAAACAGTTTTCGAACTGAAAGAATAAAACAGAAAAAAAAAAAAGCTAGACGGAAAGCATTCTGATTCTGAAATAAAAATCGAGGTAGACTGACTTCTCAGTTTATAAATAAACACAGTCATTAAATTTTGATCTTCATTTTCTACCGAAAACGAAGAAACTTATGGTTATAATGCATCGCAATAACTATTTTCCCAAAATTCAATCTTTCAGGGATACAAGTTGCCTAACTGTGTAATCAAAAATCTCAGTGCGATCACTGCTCGCTGTGACGCGAAATTACTTTAGTTAACATGACGGGAAATTCCAAACGTAGCCAATAATACTATTTAGAAGGAAACGTCGCAATAATTTGCGAATAGCAGTATTGTAAACACGCATGCGCAGATGGCTAGGAACTACTTCTAAAGGCACCTCGCATAAACCACTCACGCTTGTCTAGGCGCTATCCATGCACACTCACGAAAAAATCTCCTCGCTTTACCTTATCTCTGGCCCACTGTATGGTGTGTTCTATGACCGCCGGGAATGACTTGAGTGTACAGTGCGGTACTTCCTCCTCTGGAGGGTCACGCTATAAAAAAAATTGAAATAAACCAATGAGAATGAAACCTACCAAACTATTACGTTATTCTTCTTAACCAACGCCAAGACTGACGTTCGTAACTGAAACGTCTATACTCTAAGCTACCAATAAAAAAAGGAGAAGCAACAACATACCTGACTGGCATACGACTCTGTGAGATGAGGAACTATGACCTGTTGAAAAAAATGCATCCGCCTCCTGAGAAGATCGCTTTTTTAACCCTTAAACTCCCACGATCTGATTATCAATTCTCCGCTCTAGCTGCGACACATTTAACTCATCGAACTAAGACTTCAGCAACAAATGCTCAAAAGCGCAGTTACATTTGGCGGTAAATTAAGTAGTTTGTGAATCAACAAAAACGCTGAAAAGAAAATTGCGATAACTGTTGAAATCATTTGGCCTTTCCCACTTGATTGATGTCCTCGATAGAGAGCAAAATAGGAAAACAGACGTTGAATTGATCCTTCACCTGTACATGTCCTTTGGGTCCCATTGTTCCTGACTCCAGAAGGGCTCTTTGGGTACTGACACATCGACTGTAGAAAAAGAGAAATGCCGCTTTATACATTGAAGTTTTCTGTAGTCTAGCTGAAAGCTAAAAGATTGTCAACCTCGAGGAACTACCACATCTATTACATTATTTAATGACAACCCTAGGATGGGTATACAGTCAGATTTTTCTCCACAAACTCGTTCAGCTACCACAAATCAAGAATGAGTGAAACTTACCTATCCATGTACCGCCTGGCCTCCACATTGTCCAAAGCATTAACAACAAGGTCCTGAGACTCAAAGAACTGATCAGTGTACAGCGTTTCTTCCGTTTCTGGACAAACTGCAACAATAAAAACACAATATTGTTCCGTTTCTGGACAAATTAAATCAAAACCCGAAGGCAACTTTCATTACTGTCGCTATTTAGACCTACGTGTTACCTTTGTGTTGATGAGGATCGACATCAATATCTGGAAGGAAAGCGAGATAATTAGACTGTAGGTGAGATAACAAGGAACTAAACCTTAAGCATACGCAAAGAGGTGCCCCCTTTAAACCAATAAAGTAGTAGTTTTTCAGTAGTTTCTGAAGAAACTGTGGTGCTGCGTCAGTGGTGGGTATTACAAAAGGTAATTTAGTGTTAACAACTGGGTTGAAAACGTAGCAGGTAATTTAGTGTTAACAACTGGGTTGAAAACGTAGCAGGTAATTTAGTGTTAACAACTGGGTTGAAAACGTAGCAGGTAATTTAGTGTTAACAACTGGGTTGAAAACGTAGCTATACTCTCCCACCGACGCAGCACCACAGTTTCTTTAGAAACTTACCCCTTCATTCATTTGGTATTACAAAAGATTTGGTTTCATCAACTGAGTTGATATGTAAATTGGCCGCCGTAGAGAGTTTTTTTAGCTGGTCGGTTTCAGGAAGCAGCCCTTCGCTCTAACGAAGGGTTGACGCTTGAAAAGTCGGCTTAATTTTAAATCATTGACAAATGTTCTCAGTTAAGGTACAGAGTGGAAGGGAGTGGCAATGAGATTGTTCTCGTTACCGACCAATGATCACAAGGTTGCATACAAGTTGTCAGAAGGAACCGTCACAGTCTATAACGTAGTGTTATATTACCTGGGTTTATTAAAGTAACTGATGAAGCAGCTGTAACTGATTTTGGTTTCTGCGAGGAGAAAAAACATAGTAGCTGGTAAGCGCAACATCGAGGGGAGGAGCAGATTGACGACTAAAAAGTAGATCTTGTCTTAATTTTTTTAAGATATTTGTGATCCATGTCAACCCGCCATCACCTAAAGAATCATCTTTTTTCAAACCACGTTTGATTTTCTACCATGGCATTCTCACTCCATGCACGATCAATGGAATAATGTTATTCCAAACAAATAGTTAGAAGATTTAAAAAACCAGCACTGAGGCGGCTCATTTTTTCATACATCGCATCCTGCCTTAAAGATGCCTGATAGCGTCAACTGCGTTCGGGACATTTTTCGCGATTCTAAAGATAAGTGTTGAGGAATTTTCATAACTTGCTCCGTAAAAGTGCATTTCGATTGACTGAGTGTCGTAAAACCAAAATCAAAGTAATCAGAATGGCCAAACAGAACAAAAGGAAAAATCACAAGAAGCAAAGAAATAGCAAGCACACCGCCTGAAGCGCGGGAAAAATGCGCCCCTCCGCCCCCAGGGCAAACTCTTCAAGATGAGTTTTAATATGGGATCGACACCTCATCTTACCTGTATGTGATGAGGTCGGAATAAAAATTGACGATTTAAATTGGACTTTTCAATGAGGTCGTTGTCCGTGATGGTCATCTGTGAAGTAGAGAAAAAAAATTATGTAACATGAGCACTGATTGGAGATTTAAATATTAATTAACAAATGAGACAAGTTGCAGAAGTAACAAAACGCGTACCAGTCCATTGCGGCCACCGCCAATACCTAAAAGGGCAAAGTTCTTTAACAGTTCACACCCTATAGCACCACATCCAACCTGTAAAAAGATGAAAAATAAGATTACAGAGGAAAACAAAACATGGTATGCGTGGCCTTGTCGTGCTACAAGAAACCTTATATGAAAGCAATCTCTTTAAAAATTCGTTGTGATTATCTCACCATAAAGAGTCTCAGATTAGACAGTTTACTCAGCAGTTCCTCTCCAATACAAATTCGAAGAGAATCATAACGATCATGCCTAAAAAAGGTAGTGTATACATCGTGTTAGAAAAAATTGTTGACCTCCCTTACAGGTATACAGGTATGTAAAACAACACACGATGAATAAGAGGTTGAAACAATTTTTAGAGCCTACTATCAAAAAAACAACTTGATATAAAACTGACTTTTTTTTTTCTTCAAAGAAATGAATTAAATGTTGTGGGTATGAAGTTAAAAGAACTGCTTTTAACAAGAGCTCTCTTTGACATGAACATAAATAACAGAAAAATTCAAGCAAAGAGACAGAACAAACAACAGACAAGGACACAACGAAAAGACGAGACGAGTCGAGAGGAGCCGAGGCGGAAAAGAGTTTCTAAGAGTTCTCCAGTGTATTCAAATGTAAACAAACACACCCTTGTCTTCCCTTCCGTTTTACATACACATGTACATGTATAACGTACAAAAAAGCGACAAACAAACCTTGGGAGGAACGAAGTTTTGTCTAATGTCTCCTGTCCCTTTAACATTTCAGTGGCATCAATATAAAGCTGCGTAAAAGTCAAAAACAGTTAAGGATATTATCAACGTTTTGGTGAGATGAATGGTTACAAAACGCAACTTCCACAATGCAATAAATTCGTGTAATTTACACGCATTTTACTCTCATTTACGTGCCTTTTTTTAATACACACAGGTGCGTGTAGTGACACGCACTGTGCGTGTTTCACGCCGCTAGTGCGTTGGAATTGCACGCGTGTCAAGCGCGTGTAATGATGCAGTACACAAGAGCGATAGTGTAGGTCGACCCGCGGATGAAATACAAGTGAAAAAACGATCCTCGTAAGTGAGCAACAGTTTCGTTAATTTTGACACACCTGCGAGGATCTTTTCGTTACTTGAAAATACAACCTTTTTTTTTTTTAAGAAGAGTTCCCAAACGGTTTCCCCTTACAAGAGAGTGGAGGAAAGGGGAAAGATATCAGTATTACAGAAAGGAGAAATAAGATTGGTCATTCTTAGGGTTTAACGGATTAAAATAACGTTGGAATAAAATCCTTACATACCCACTGCTTTAAAGGAGTGTACTTTCCAGTTAAAGCTTTCAACACTTCCTGACCTACAATTCCACCCAGAGAAGCTGTCAAAGGGGAAAAACAGCCTCGACATGTGAAAGCTAACTGTTTGAGTAGCTTTTCATCAAGAATGTCCACCTGAAATACAACTTATAAAGTTAACGTTATTATTTGTATGATTCACGGTCCGCTCTAAAACTCATGACCCATTTTGAAACAAATACTGTAATACGCAAGACCTCTAACCTTGGTATCTGCTTTCTGGTTCAGTAATTTTGCCATTTCATATAATTTCTTTGCATCCGCACTATTCCTGAAAAATCAAAGATATGAGGAGAAAAGAAGCTGATCATTTAGACCCTTCTTTATGATGTTACAATTTACTGCAATCATTAAGGTTAAATTACAAAAAGATGTGAAAAAATTTAGAATCAATCGATCTAACGTTTCGAAAAAGCATCTTTTAAACTTGGCTCATTTACATGTTACTGTTCGCTCAGGTTTTTCATGTCCTCTTTCCCCGCACATTACCTAACTTCGGGCAATCTTCTTTGTTGTTCTTGAAACAAATGTAAGGCATGTACCCCATGATGTAGATGTAACGGAACCTACCCAAAAGAAAAACAACAACAAAAATTACAACAAAAGGAACATGGCTACAGAGTGGTAGAGGTACTTCGATCTGGTCATTCGTCCCATAAATCACAACACCTGGCATCCTGGAATCGAGGAGAGTCAACGAGCGCCACACTCCATTATTAAAACTATTATTATAACATAGCTAGTAAATTTGTCTAATCAAATTCAATTGCGCGAGGTGCTTCATATTCCTATTGTGCACGCTCATGACATCCACAAACAAATTCCTCGGAAAAAAATTTTCCATCGGGTTGAAAATGTTATAAAACAATTGGTTCATACGTCATCTGTGCGTTCATCGAGATATGAAGCACGTGAGAAGTTTGGAGAGCACGAAAGATGCGTAAGAGTTGCTCGAGGCGTAGCCAACTGATAACAAGTTAGGGTTAATGTTGGATTAGGGAAGGGGTAGGTATGCAGTTTCCCAATTATTAACATTGATTCGTGAGTGAAACCAGTCACAGCAACCCTTGCAACTGGCCAATCAGAGTGAAGGAAAAGAAGATCGATTGCTTGAATTTTTTTCCTAAGTTTTCTAAACTAACAAATTTGAAATTTAATTATTACGTACCTCCATCTTGCTGAGATCTGCAGTAAGAATATCTGGCTTACCAAGCTGTGTTTCGAGGGACTCCTGAAGAGAAATTTGAAACTCTATCAACAGCAAAACATTTAATCCAGCTTCAAAGGCTTCTATGATGACTTAAGATCAATAAGAGGAAAGTACTTCAGAATTATCAACAACTGGCTGGAGTCGTTTACAAAGAAGCATACTAATATATATTATCAACAGATACAAATTTAAAAGATTTCAATAATGATTCCTTACAAATTCTATTAAAGTCGAGGAAGTTTTGACTTGTCTTGCAATTCCACCATATTGATAATCTTCATAATCAGGTCCAGTGGTGTCATAGATGCTGAATGCATATGGAGACAGTACTGAAGATCAAAACATCATTTGATTGGTACACTGTATGTAAATTGTGTAGTATTCTACTACAAAGATGGATTTAATTCATATTAATAGAACTTTTTTGATTGATATTTAACTCTTGAGATCCTTTGACCATTTATAAGCTGTATAATTATGCAACTATCCATCACAGTTACCTTTCTCTTAACTCATTACACCCTGAAATCAATATTAATATTCTCCATAGTCATTTCTATACAGTACATTTCCATTGGTACAAGAAGAATTTGTTTAATATTCAAAGCTTCAAAGGGTGGCAATGATTTCCTTTATTCCCATGATCTTAATAAATGATTTAGCAAGATTACTGTAAGGAGAATTAAGATGCTGGTCACTCTTGAGGTCTGAAGGATGAACCAAGACAGACATTCCACTAAAGAGGAATACTAAAATCAATATCAGTAACAATGAGATGGACACTATCCACAGCCCTCATATGTGTTCAAGATAACGACTGTATGACTACCTCTTATCTCTCAAGCAACATAAATTGAGACTCAGTTTTGAACTGAACAAAACTTTATGGCACTAACAAGGGTGGAGTGAGTATGTGTTCATGTATATGCAGGGGTTGGGGAATTGTCAGACTTGCAAATCAATTGTTACATACCCTGATAATGGTTCAACCATTAGCAACTAGTCTACAAAGAATAAGCTCGCAAATACTTGTTGAATTTATCTCTAATAGATTGATTTCTGATTACCTTTGACTGTATGTTCTGAGCCATTGAGAACTGTCATTCCAACTATCTCCTTGAATGAGACCTTATCACCAGTTTGTAATCCATGCATACGATTATCTAATGTTGTCACCACACCAGGATTTGCCTGCAACAAAGTTAATGCGTTTTCAAAAACATGATTGAATCAATCAAAAATTAAGAAAACAAAATAAAGTGAAATAAAAAATGGGTAAACACAGTATACTTTTTCAAATGTAAAAAATTTGTTCTACTTCAATAACAAAAAATGACTGCTTTTATGGTACCATGATTAAAAAATATTTATTTATACATTGTAAGTAAGATATCAGCCAAATTTTGATAATTCTAATACACCTATTAGTTATGCTAAATTGGCTATGAATTTGACAAAGTTACATTCTCCATTTCAGCAACTTTAATTTACCCTTGACGTAAATTGATGGTAAATGTGTTTTTGTGTGATTCTATAAATGGCCTATCTCCCTAAAGATGTTTGAGCATCACAGGGAGGAATCCAAAGGCCTGAGGTTCAATTCCTCATGGAAAGAACTCAAAATTTTTTCTTTGTCCCACATACAAGACATGAAGAAAAAAACCTCTTTCTCTGTAAATGGCTTAATATGTCCTTCACACACCTTAGAAATATTCCAAATGAAAAATTCTTTTGGTTCTTCTCCTGTGGAATCCACCACCTCAAATTCAGGCCCAAAGTCACAGAATGCCCAGCTAAACACCCCCTGTACACCAGCACTAATAAACTGAAAAGAAATGGCTGTCTTACTTACTGTGGTGTATTTCTATAGTCAGACAAATCAAGTACTCTACAAGGTGTGTAATTGGTTGCAATGTTGGCAAGAAAAGAGGAACTTTAAACAGAACTACTTCCATCGAAACTGCATATCATTCATCCATTTCAAATGCAGTTGAAATGATGCAATGCAACACCACATCATATAAATCACTTGTGATTGGATTACTTAGTTTATGATTAATTAAACTAACCACAAACATTTCATAATCTCTTGAAATTCTTTACACCCTAACATCAGTATACATATTCTCCATACTGTTCTCTATACATTTCCTAAGGTGATGACAAGGAGAATTTGTTTCACAATCATTACAAGAGCTACTTTAGTTGGTGAACATTTCCTCCATTTTTGTGACCTAAATATTTGATTCAGGGGTGGTACTGTAAGGAGAAATTACAGGCTTATCACTCTTGGAGGTCAAAACAATAATACCTTAATGGGTGGCTTCTGTGACCTGCAGAATTTGTCTATTCCAAGTTGAAGACTAAGTGGAGCCTCTGTGAGAATCACACACTAAAAGTTGAGGAAAGAAATTCACACCAGACCAAAATCAATCCTGAACCTCAAGTTGAACCTCAGCTGGTAGTTACCTAATCTGACCTAACGTGCACCAGGTAACAAGACAGTGTCAAATCCCCTGTTGGAGGATCATTTAATTTAAATGAAATCAATTCAAAACAAATGAAACAAATTTTTGTGGAGGGAAATTTGACAAGGTATAAAGATTCTGCTACCTGTAATCCAGGATGATATTATTGGCTGAATTTTGAACTGTATGTTCATGTAGACAAGAGTCAGAGTGACTAATTTTCATTCACTTCACAATCATAATTTTTACTAACCATCAGCAGAACAGAACAAACATTTTACAATAGCATTATTTTAATTTAGGTCACCAAATGGTGACTTTGAAAAAAACTGAGCATGCAGCCCTGAAAACAAGTGTACCACAAATGTAAATAATACTTAACCTGAAAGGACCTAGAGCATTTAGAATGCTACATCAATATCTAAATTTACAGACAAACCAATATTAAAATTCCATCATAAATATTATGAAATACCTGAAAGTGTGATAAGAATGCAAAGTCATCCTCACTAATTGCTGAAGTAGATGTTTGAATATTCACATAAGGATTCAGCTCAGCTAGCCTCGGGGCACTGGCCTCTGCTCTGGAAACAAAGAACAAGTTCATTAGCCTCACAAATAAATGTAGCTGCAGAACAAAAGAAACTTAAGAGAGTCAGCAGGAATTTCATGAATTACTTCAAGGTTAATTTTATTCCAAATTCTATTACTAGGTTCAATTAGTTTGGTATTAGTTCCAGTTTGAAGTGTAGGAGGCTGTGGCCCAGCATTGTTCATTTGCAAGCCTTGCCTCCTCCTCTTATAAGTGATCCCCACAGATAAGAGGTATTTGGGAAAAGGACATTTTAAATGTAAGTGGCCTGGTGAGGCTAGAAACCTTGATTAAAGGACTATTATTTCAAAACATTTCTACACTGCATTTCCATGCTCTCCTCATGGGGAGATCTGGCACAGTTTGAGACCAAACACTTTTTGAGCAACTTCTATACTATAATTTAAAACAAAACTTCATTTTTAAGCAAAATTTTCTCAGAGATTGCTATACACTTCCTATTACCCGCTTACAAGTCTCCTGGACCCACAAGGGGTAAAGATGTGTAACAATATCAAACAGAGGTAGGTTTACTTACAACTTAATCAATCAAAAAAATACCTGTTTCTCTTCTCCTTAATATCCTCCTTTCTCAAGAAAAATTGGTTTCCCAGATCATGATAAGAGGCAATCTTGGTGTCATGTAATGTGATTGACTACAAAACACAGTATTCTAAAGTGAGTAACTTGAAAATACTGGGACACTAGGTGAGTTCTAAATATCATCTTAGATCTGTACAAGTACACATACTTTGAACAATATCATACATGCATACTTTGTGGTTTCTTATTTCATACCACTTAATCAATTTTGATTTTTCTTTGTCTCACATTTCTTCCTAATTACCACAGACCATGATCTAGAGCAAATTTTCAAACTAGTTAATTGTTCAAACTAGTAATTACAAGAAAATTTGAACTGCAATGCATAAAATTGTATATAATCAAAGTGTGATGAAACAGTTCCCAGAACATCCTCTTTGACTTGATCTTTTAAAAATCATTTTACCAAGACTTATAATTTGCCTTTTCTCAAAGGCTTTAAACCGAGACCCTTGGAGAGATATAGCTGAAATCAATGGCATCTTGTAATTCGATTCACTCTTTACTGTTACCTATAATCAACCTTTTACCTTAATTCCAGCAAGGACAACATTTTTAGCTGAGAAAAAAAAAAAAGAAAAATAATGAATATTACAAACAAATAAAGAAACTATTGTTGTTGCTTATTGTGGTTTAATAGATAAATTGTTTCTCTTACAATGTAAGCCACAAAAAAATAACTACAGCATTTTCTATGCATTATTTCATTTTCATAATAAAGAGCATTGCACTTCACATTCATGTGTACTAAAACTGTTTCATAATTAAACCATAACATTTGCAAAAATATCTGCTAAGTCCTACCTATTTCAATCCCTAATCCCCCAAGACCACTAAGAAGCACTTTTGATTGGGCCATTTTGATCATGGCTCCATCACCAAGCATATATCGCTGACGACTGTACAAAAAAATAACAAAGTCCACTATAAATCATAACTTAAAAATTGCCAATGACAGAGGCATATATTAAATTACTTACTAGATTACATATTAATTCCTGGGAAAAAATGTGGGACAAAACCTTTTCTGTGCAGGCAAGTTATAAAACCAACTGAAGACTAACAACAATCAGACTGACAACTTTTTTTATCTTACATTTACATAAATCTTTCATTACCATGGAGCCACTAGCATTATTGTTACTCCATCTAGATGAGATGCTTATCCTTAACCTTTTACACCCTAACATCAGTCTGCAAATTCTCCATACAGTTCTCTATACATTTCTTAAGGTGCTTTCTAGGAGAATTTGTAAAACAATCAAGAGATTTTTTTTAGTTGGTGATCATTTCCTTCATTCTTCTGATCTTAACATGTGATTCAGGGATTGATGATATAATAAGGAGAAATTAGATGCTGATCACTCCTAGTTAGGATTAAAGGGTTAATGTAATATAAAGAGCTTTTGAAAATAAACATAGTTTTAAGCACTATATAAATTTTATTGTTGTTATTATTATTATTTTAATTATTGTTATTATTATTATAATAGGTTGGTTAAGTCTGTTCTCAAGCCAAGTGGTGCACCCATTTGCAGCTTATCCCAGTTTCCTTATCATAAAGCAACTAAGAGTATTACTAATTCCCCCTGGAAGATTGTAAGGTTACCACCCAGCATTTCATCAGGTTTACTGATGGTTCATTGCTACCCATTTATATTCCTGGGCACTCTGAAAGTTAAGCGTTTTGCTCAAGAACACAACACAACAACCTAGCCAGGTCTGGAATCCAGACCCCTCCACACAGAGTCCAGCACATTAACTCTAAGGGTACCACACCTTCCACTCTATTACAGCTATCTCCTTGAAATTCATTTCAATTGCCAGAACAGTTCTAGTCACCCATTGATACTCCTGGATGGAGAGTAGTCTTGCATAAGTTGAGTATCTTTTACAACAACACAATAAAATGACCTATCCATCATGACAACTTAAATCCAAACTTTTTAATGAGAGGTTCACCATAATATCTACTGAGCCACACAGTCTTCTACTATATCATTTCTTCTTATATCAAATTAACCTTTAACTCCCATGAGTGATCAAAGTAGAATTTCTCTTTACAATATCAATACAATACCAACCAGATATGTGACGAGAATAAAGAATTATATCAATTTGGGGATAATTGGTTGATCCAATACTAAATTCTCTGACCTAACATTATAAGAATAGCATGGTTTGACAATAAGGAGAATTACAAATTTGATTTGGGAGTTAAAGGGTTAAAGCTTTTTTCATCTTCCCACTGTTTACCATTCACACACATTGTTTTTAAGTCAGTACCCACTCAAAACTTTCAGGTAAATAACCAATACTTTTCCCAATAAGGTATTTCAGTATTATCAACTGAGTTGATAACATAAATTAGCCATCATGAAGAGTTTCAAAGCTGATGCTTTGAGCATTAGTCTTTCGTCATTTACTCTGGTGAAGCAATAAAGTTTTGAAACTTTTTACAGTGACTAATTTATGCTATCAAATCAGTTGATAAAACTAAAGTACCCCCTTACACTCTCCTACTGACACAACACCACAGATTTTTCAGAAAGTTAACACCTTTTCCCAACAAGCATGGCAATACCCAATTGCTTTATCTCACCTGTAAAGAGAGTCATCAATTTCAACCTCAGTTTTGCTCTCCATTTTGATCTACAGTCTTCTTTGAGGGAGACTTGAATCTCTTGGCAACACTCCCTGTAAACAGATCTAAATCAATCCATGAGCTGTTTTGTCAACATGCAAAAGACTCATAGACTACTGATTATTTGAATCATGCACAGGATAGATAGCCTCCTTTAACATGAAGGTCATTACAGTAAAAAGATCAGCAAGGAATAGACTGATAGCAAGCTGAGAAAGGAGCAAAAGTCAGATGATTGTCCATCGGCATTTGACCAATAGACTTCCCTTGTCATCGCCAGTCTCATACGTGGCCAAAATCTGGGGACATTTAGACATTGGTTTATCTAACTTCCTATTAGAAGTGAACACAAGCAAAGTGAAGTAATGTTTTAATTATCTATAAATGTAAGTTACTTTACAATTATTGTCAGTCATCTCAACTAACAGATTAAAATATCTGAATGTTTCTCGGATATCATTGAAAAAAACAATCATTTCTCCTGTTGCTAATAAAATTTCTTCTAACTCCCAGCTACTAGTAACTATAATCGGTCCAGAAAAAGCTAGAGTTTTGCCAAAGTTATTTGCAGGTTGTGATATTTTTAAACTATCAATATTGTGGTTGATAAATAGATATTTACTAAATTACTCAGTTAGCTTATTTCTGAATGGAAGTTTCGAGGGTTAAAGGAATTAATAGTTAATTTTGGGGCACCAGCTCTATTAATAATCACAGTTCACGTTCTTTCTGTAAACAGCCGTATGACGCTGTGTAAAGAAGCCGGAAGGACGGAAGTGAGGCTACATTGAATCACCTGAACATACACTGCTTACATTATATCCTTTCGCTTCGAATTTTGCAATAACTAAGCAGGAGACATAAGATATACAGTGACACTGTAAATTTCAATTACCTTGGGACCAATACGAATGGTTAAACCAACAGCAGCTCGTCTCCCAGGCTAAATTGTGAAGAGAAAGGCAGCTTTCCGACGATGCTTGCCAGTTAGACTTAGCGACGGGTCGAAGAAGACTTGCACGAGGCTTGTCAATCCCAGACCCCCGACGGTGATTTTCACTCGCGCCCTACCAAGGGTGCAGGGTCCCACAGCACTTTTTTTCCTTTTGCCAGTTTTGTCTTTCTGTTATTTATCGTCAGTGTAGTTATGGCGAAATTTTTTAATTACAAAAATCGCCAATCTAGACTACTTTAAAGTTCGAAAATATTTTCCTTTTTTTTTTCGTAGGAGGTTGAAAAAAGGGGACGATGTGCCAAAAAATAGTTTTTGTGCCAAAAATCAATTTATTAAACCAGAAAAAGATCGAAGTCACACGATTAATCGACATCCTGAACTCGCCATTATCCGATTGCTTACTGTAAGTGTTATAATAAACTCCGTTGGAATGAAAGAATGGCTGCTAACTGAAACAATTTGGGGAAAATTTGCGCCAAATGATTCTTTAATCCCGCAAAAAAAGGTGACCACTTTTACCCCTAGCATCAAGTCGAAAGAGTGAAAAATGAAAAGATGAAAAAAAAAGGGGGGGAAATATTTTTGGACGTAATTGGGGACCGAAGTGAGAGGGGTGAGGGTCTGGAGGAAGGGTACAGGTTTATCAATGTTCTGCGAAAATTAAACATGGAAAGACACTTGACATTAAACTTAACTGAAACTCTACTTTATCTCCAATAAACCCTTACTACATATTTTGCGGTCTCAGTTCTTTCAGATAAGAGAAAAACATTGAAAGGACAAAAAAATAAGGATCATATATGAAACCCTTTTCTAGACTAAATGTTTAATTTGAAATTAATTTTCCTTGGCAGTTCATATGCAGCAAAAATTTTTTTTTTTTGAAAGTTGATTGGCTGAAGAACCACTTGACAAAAGATCAGTCGTCGGAAACAATGGTAGAGAGAGAGTCACTACCCTAAATTATATCTGATAGTTTTGCCAATTTCTTTTCATTTTTTCAAGTTTCATAGAGCTATAAGACATGTCGGAGTTGTTTAAAAAGCATACATTTCGACATCAGGTTGTTTGCGAAAGGAAGTTCACAATTGAGACGCAGGGGTGTAAAGGTGGCGTGATCAACGGGGAGATGAACAATCGATAAGCTAACCCCCTCTACCCTAAGATTTCTCTTTAGACTTCCTGTTATGACGAAGGTATGTTCCTTTTGACACTATAGGAACAGAGGCGTTTTGTAGTTTTTACCGATTTACCGAATTTTCACTATACACTGGCGAGAAATTACTTGGTTGATAAGCGATTTACATAACAGACTGCGGCGGATTGTTCTCACCCAAAAAGTGTAACGAAGCGCTGAAGAATTTGGTCACGGTGGACTCCAGCTGAGTCATTGAGTCAATGTAACTTATGGGAACGAAAGAGAGACGTATAGGAGTAAAATATATGGAGGGCTATCTTGAGTTCAAGGAATCTTCCAAGGTAAATAATGGCTCTTGTTGTCGTGATGTTTACAATTTTACGGTGCTTTTGTTGTCTCGTAAGCTGTTGTCTCGGGTAATTTTGTTTGCTCGCCCGAGGTTAGAAAAAAACCCATCGGATTAGTTGCTTTATGAATACTTAGATAACAACGAAGTCCTTTTTAGTTCGAAAGCGTTTCTAACGATGGACATTCTGCGGGAGATTGACCAACTTGTGCATCAGTATTGTGATGCTTTTTCCATCCGACGAAAGAATATGTGATTCTATCGATCATTATCGCTATTGGGAGGAAACAGTCTGAAAGCACGCTCGCGTAACAATTTTGATATGCGGGCTGGAGCAAAGCGATACATTCTAATGACGCGATATTAACAAAAGTTTTGAAAACTCTGATCGATTTCGAGAAGGTGTCTGGTTCAAAATAAATTTTTTGTCATATGGTAACGAAGGATGAGTTATTCAGCTCTGACTGTTGAAAAGTCACGTTCACATAGTTTGGACGATTAACAAATGCCTTGCAAAGAGTTTTAGATTACGCCACATTGTTCAAAGCCCTTGAATTTTTTAAGCAATGTACATTTGTTGTTTATAATATCCTGAAACTATCGACACATAACATGAAAATTGGAACGACCATGTATTTCATGCCTTTCAAGCAAATGTTTCAGCAATGCATACTAAAAAATCGAATAATCAGTTATATCTGATGAAATCTACGTTGAAGCGTGACAAGCTTAATGGTTTTTTTTTTCCTTCTCTACATTGGAAAAAGGGGCAAACAACTGGATTTGAAATGGTGGATAAATCCCATTGGAAATAGATGTATTGTTATTGCACAATGCTTACGTTTTGTGTCATTGTCGGTAATTAGTTAACTAGGTCCTATCTCAGAGATGAAGCGGACATTGATCAATATTCGAAAGACAAAGGTACGACATCACCCCTCCCCCGCAGTTTATTATAATTGTCGGAGAGAAGACTGGGTGGTTGTTAGGTTTCAGCGCGTGATATTTGTCTTAGAGAGCCCAATGAGAATAAATTTGCTTTGTATCGCGGCGAAGAAGTTTGTGTTTGGTAAACACTACCGTGAACGTTTCAAACCAAGTTTGAAGTTGGTGATTGAATTCTAAGGACATCAACAGGTAGCTACAGGTGATTTACCATGAAATAATGCTGGTTTAAGAGCGTGAGGCATTCCGGCGGTCGGAACGACTGATTGATCATAGTTCATTTAGGATTAGATCAGGCTTGCCAAAGCCAAACTCTTTTACACTTAATTGAATTTCTTTCGCATTCATCGTAATTTGCTGATCGGTTACTTACTTAAGCTCTCAATTCAGGTTTCGCTCAGAAGTTCGTGACAATTGTACAAAACCATGGTGTTTTAGATCCGTGATCTTTAGAGTGCGCAAATTCCGCGATGACTTTGAAACGCGCATGGAAGCCGCACTCAATCACGTCTTGTTGATGAATCACTGGCGTAGTATTTCGATTAGGTGGCGAAAAATAATCTAATGGGAATCTCATGATCACCATTTTCAATAAGTTATGTACATAACACACTTATTTAGTTTTGGCGAACTTTTAGCTGTTCTTTTGCTTTTGTGCCTTTTCATTTCCGGATTGGATTGCGACGCACTGTAAGGAAAATCTGAAGATCGGAAGTTCGAAATGTGATGTTTTTCTGTCTGCCGAATACCGGAACTTCGCTGGCAAGTCTTGTAGGTTTCAGTGTCTAGTTTGTTCAGTATTTTAGCACATGAAAGGTCTCTTCATTTTGTGATCACCTGAAAATACCGAATGCACTGTTTTAAATTCATCTCACGTATACGTGAGATTAGCTAGATTAATTTGTTGCTCATTGTTATGACCAAAATTGACCACCAGTAAAATTATAAGTTTCACGTTAAACATTTTAAGCCGATGGCATAAGATACAAAAGCAAACTTGAGCGAAGTTAAAAGAGCCTTTAGCATAGTGTGCACTTTTGACAAGCTAAAATGTTATGAAGACTCAAACCTCAAAATGTCATGCTTACTTTGGCATCGAATAACATTCCACTTAGAATTTCCATTTTGTTACTGCTAGCTGCACGAGGTTCCTTATCTCGCATTAGGCTTGTCCTTTGCTCATGCTGAGAAGTTCAAGGTTTACTGTTTGCTAACAAACTATCTTATTTTCAGTAACTCTTAAGCTAGGAAGCGTGGCTGTGATTGTAAAAAGAAATCATTATTGAAGGGATGTGAATGACTAGTCTTCCGACTGTGTAGAAAACAAAATCTTAAAGTCACTGTTAGTAATGTTTATGAAACGATATGGAAAACAATACGGAAAACTGATACTTTAATTGCAACCTCAGAGAGCATGCAGGATACGAGGGTCACAAACACAAATATTTTCAAATTTTTACGAAAATATTCAAGTATGTTACGTTGAAAAGAAATATAATTTTCTAAAGGGTGCCGTTGGTGCCTGTTAATTTAAGAGGGCAAATTTTATATGCGATACTAATGCAAGAAGAAAGATGAGAGTGATTAGAAGAAATTTGATTATCACCTACTATCTGGTTCTCTGAATCTACG
The DNA here is from genome assembly GCF_964200805.1 of Pocillopora damicornis. Lineage (NCBI taxonomy): Eukaryota > Metazoa > Cnidaria > Anthozoa > Scleractinia > Pocilloporidae > Pocillopora > Pocillopora damicornis. Next base: position 8,164,458 of record NC_142673.1, read on the forward strand.
AAAGATAACAGGAATTTCTGATTTTTGAGTAACATGGGAACAAATTAGTCAGAAATTAATATTCTGATGGCACATTGAAGAGTTTTGCATGCATCATGGAAGTTTCAAATTATTTAAGCATTTTGCAGGAAAATTAAGTCATTCTAGGTCAGTCAGTCCTATGTCTGATCACCTTTTTTTGGTATTTGTTATAATTTTGGTATTCTAACTCCTTGTAAAATATCATTACATTCACTGATATTAATTAGTTAGTCTAATTAATTAGTGTCTGTTGGAGAATAGATTAGCTGGTATCTATTTCACAAGTTGAATTCGCCCATCGTGTCTCCACATCACAATTCCTTTACTTGAAACGAAAAGCTATCAATTCTCAACTTTATTGCGATAAGAACTGACAATTCTTGGTAGTATGTGAAAAGGTAACAGTTTTCCATTCCTAGAGTTGATTTGTTTATAAATGATATCAATGTGCTCAAGTTTAACGGCTCGTTTGCTTGTCCTATTTAATGCTGGTTTGTTCAGTGGAGTTCCGTGTCCTTTCTTCACTAATATATTTTAACTGATTGTCATTGTTGTTACATAGTTAAGGAGAAATTGTCTTTAAACCTTGAGATATATGCTTTGGGAATTTGTCATATGTAGCATTGTTTGATTAGCCAGTCTCCAGTGCTTTGCCATAACTATCAAGTGCAATAACGTTGTTTGGCTAAAATGGCAGCAAAGTTAATGAAGCGTTGTCAAGCATGCTTCAACAAGCTTTCCTTCTAATTATGTTTTACTTTGAGGTATTAAACAAAGCTTTCTTTAATCGTGTGATAGGATTTAGTTCATTAAACAAAAGCAAATATTGCAAAAGCACCTAAACAAAAGCTAATATTGCACCTAGTAGATGACAACTGTACTTTGCCCATAATATAAATACTCTTTTTCCTTGGTGTTATCTAGATTTTCATGTATTTTTTACAAAATGTTGAGTTTTTACATTATTTGAAGAACAATTTGGGAAATGATCACTTTGATCACTTCAACAAGCATTTAATTTATTAAAAGTGAATTGAGCAGCTCTCAAAATGTGGTTTATCTTTAAGCCAACATGACAGGAACTTAAGACTGCATCCGGCAGTATCATAACCCTACATAATTGCTAGTACAGGGGGTCTTAAGGAAAAAGTTTGCTCAACAGATTACAGGAGCTATATCATAATCTTTCAGCTGTTTTTTGTGCAGTATAAAACTATGCTCAACTTGAAAGCAGGTACAAAGTGTTAGTTTTGTAAACCAAGAAGGCCTGAAGGTGAAGATGGAACAGATAAAAAATATTGCAAATGCAAATTTGAAATAAGGAATGACTGGATAATTTTTTTAAAGATACTCAGAATTAAATAAAGCTCCTGTAGGTCAGCTTTTCCCTAAAAAACAAGTGAATTGAATGTGCAATTTTAACTCTAAACAGATCATATTTTTTTACATTTTGTATGACTTTTAAAACTGTACACATCAGTAATTTTGTTGCACTATTTTTGCAGTGGATAAATTACTGGGTTGTATTACACGGATTCAAGTTGTGTTTCTTCAAGAATGAAAACACAAACACAAATTTAAAGGAAAATGTAAGTGGTGTTCATTATTATGTCTTGTAATAAGTATATGTGCTAGAATTGGTCAATTTAGTAGTCCATACTACTGCATGGCCTGCTAAATTCAAAGGTTTATTTGAATTTAAATCTTCTCCTTCTATATGAACCCAGAGATACAATAAGTACCTTATGAACCTCACTTTCTAGGTCTGTACTGTAAGTTATAGACCAAGTGTTTTTTCTGCTCAGATTTATGACCTGTGTGCTTTATGGTTGGGCCAGAAATCTAAGCAGGAAAAAAAGTCAGTCTGCAACTTACAGCACATGTTTAGCAGCTAGAGGGGAGAATTAATGACCAGGGTTAGGACCATGAACAAAACTTAATTGATAAAGACTTTATCTTTGGCACATGGTGGCCAAACATATGCCTCCAAGTGGGCAACTTTTGTTCCAAATTTAGTAGCCCAAAAATAGAAAATTGCACCTCACCATGCTGATGAAAATGGTTGCAACTTAGAGCATTTTGACTGCAGTTTTAACTCAGTACTGGGCAGTACCCTGCCATCGTTAATTGCAGTAAAGAGGGGGCATTGGGGCCTATTGGAAACCACAAAACTGTAGAAAAATCATCAAAAACCATAAAAAAACCAAAAAAAATTTGATCAAAACTGAAAACCACATGCAAAACTGTCACAAGCAATACATTTTCACATCCCAGTCATTAAAACCCTGATCAATTAGATACAGTGGTGACAAGTGGAGCGTACAGAGTAAACTACACTAATTTCATTACAGGATTTATGACTGCCATAGACTTGGCATTCGTATCTTCTAGTATCTGCTTAAATTAACAGCTGCTCTCTCGAGGACCATGAGCGTGGTCTCTGCGGACTCAACAGCTAGTAATGGGGCCTAGTTAAATAAAGGAAATTCACACAAAAGTCCTCAATAGGATTGAAATTTTGCAGTCACAAAAAGCTATAGCTCTGGAAAGTTTCATCGAAAATCCCTAATCTAACACTTCCATTTGCAAACTAAGACTTGAAAGTTTGGAGATTCTATTGGAATCAATCAGTCACGTGTGGCCTGTATCTTGGTCACCAACTTCAAGGTGGCATTGATAAAGAAACTCTGGCAATATTTCATGCTTAGCTGTACCCTACATGTAGCTGTAGCCTCCCCTCCTGCCCCCACCTTGGGGGAGGGGGAGTGTACGGCTACACATAGGTTACATAGGGATCACTGTGATATTTCAATTAGTTTGTCATGCATTCCTCTTGATAACATTTGCATCTAGTGGCTATTCAAGATCAGTGGAGGCCTGTAATTGCTGCTCAGATTGAAGAGAAACCAGAACCCAAATAGGTCAAATAGGAAAGACCGAAAACCACATCAGATATCAAATCCGAAAATGTGTTGGTATTTTTCGCGAAAACTGAAAACCAAATACTAGAAAACAGAAAATCTGCAAACTGCAATAAACACCAAAGCCAAAAAAGGAAAGTTTTTTGGCACAAAAATGGAAAAACCGATCTAAAAAATAGCCAAAACCACAAAACCAAAAATCCCAATGCCCCCCTCAGTAAGGGTTACTGTCAATGGCAAAACATACATTTCTGATCATATCAGCCTGTATAAACTACCCATGGGTAAACCATAACAGTCACAAATATGTTTTATTACTCTCCTTTTAGCAGATTAAATGCAATATTGATATTGCAAACTGTAGCTTTTCTAGTGGTAAAACCAGCAAAGACAAGTTTGAATTTGAACTCAAAGCAGACCGCAAGAAGTACTTATTTAGGGTAGGTACATAATGCACACATTCCTGTGTTGACAAGCAAGAAATTATGCTTAATTGTATGTTGTGATTAATGTATAGAAATTTAATTTGTCACTAACATCAGTTCTAAGTTTCAGTGGTAATATTCCAAGTGCTTCCAATATCTACTACATTTATAACTCAGCTGCCACATGAATCACTGGTTTAAAGGATAATTGACAGAGAATTCAGGGTCAGCATTTTCCCTTTGAAACTAGAATTTCTGTATAAACACTAACATTTGTGATGCCAAACTGGAGGTACTGCTTATCTGAGAGTGAGTTCTATACACCAGTGCTTAAATAAATGAATGACTTTGTAACCATAAAGTTCTACTGTGTAAAAGTCCTACAGCGTAAAAGTTCTACAGCGTAAAAGTTCTACAGCATGCAGCTGTGAAATATTAAAGTCCCTTCTTTTCTGTACATATTTTTAGACAAATTCCGAACTTCTTCGTCTTCAGTGGGTACACTCAATAGGACTTGCTGCACAGGTAGTTACTGATTATTATATTTTAACCCTTTTTGCCCTTAAGGGTGACGAGCATCTAATTTCTCCTTACAATAAATTGTCACCCCTGAATTACACATTAAGGTAACAAGAATTGGAAATTTAAGAAAAAAATTGTAGAGAATATGCATACTCATCTGATGTTAGGTTTTAAAGAGTTAAAGAATACTTCAGTCTGAGCAATTCCAGAGGAACAATTTTATAATTTTGCTTAAATCATTGGGGGTAATTTATTTTAAAAAAAAATCCATTTTGAGCTTCTTATATCAAAGGACAGCTGTGTTGAATCTTGCATTTGATACATTTTACTTGTTAGAGGTAAAGGAGAAATTATTTTTAATTAGTAGCAGAATTCTCACTGTTTTCCAAGTGTAGGAGATAAATTGAGTTGTGTTTTCCTTGTTTAACCTTTAAAATCTTTGCATGGTATTTGACTTTTTGTATTCATCATGGTTGTCTCTGATTGCTCAGGGTAAGCCTCCAGTGACATCAACAGATTTTGAGTCAGGACCTGGTGACTCACCTACCAACAATAACGAGTCTCCCGTAAGGAAAATATCAAACCAGTACACAGAAGGTAACCTTACCTTTGATTTCACTTTTACTTTAGGGTTTTAGTTTGATTTTTTTTATTGTGTATGCAAATGCAGAGAAAACCTATTAGAGTCAATTTTGGCTTTTTGTCAATTTAGTAAATACATTTGAGATTGTTTTCCCATGTTTTAATGAGTTAGAGATGTGGTGACCCAACAGGACAAGGCTTGGTCTGGTCACTATGTTGCATTGTTGGGCCAGACAATTAACCCTTTAATGAGAATACTCAAACTTATCAGGTAGAAGTTGCTATCTTGATCTAACAGCAAATTCTTGTAACTAATTTACAAGGAAATGTGTAGCAGCTAGAGGGGAGAATTGACAATCAGATCTTGAGAGTTAAAGGGTTAACCTTTACAATGCATCTCGCCAGGAAGTAAAAATGAGGGGTATGGTCCAATCTCAATTATTTGACTTGTGGGAACTGTGCTGAATAGTTGGGTTGCTGTAGAGTTAGGAAAATTGAAAAAGAATATTATTGAGCCAAAAATAAAACTGTGTAGTAATCAATATCAAGAAGTGTGGCACATTCTCAAAATAATTGTGCATCATTGTTAAAAATTTCCAAAAAGTTTTTAAAGCTAACCAACAACATTTTACATCAACATAAAATGCTGACAAAAACCAGTTTATTACAAGCTGTTACAGCATGTGTAAGGAGTTTATTCAAGATAGTTGAACCTTTGTGGCACATACATTTCATGTTGTTGGAACCTGATCCAACATTAAACCCAGGTTTAAATAACCCTTTATGTCTCAAGATACAATTAATATTTCCTGCCATAGATTGCTATACAATTCCTTTTAAACAAGACAGGGGAATTTGGTGTTACAACAGCATAACACCCTCTTGCTGATAAGCTTGCCTATTGTGAGGAGAAGTTACAAGTTAATCATTTCAGAGTATAAAATATAAAGGGATAATTAAGATGCTTTAAAAAACCATGTTTTAACCCTTTCACTCCCACAAGTGACCAAGACAGAATTTCTCCTTACAATATCAATACAATATCAAGCAGGCAGGTGATGAGAATAGAGAAGAATATCAATCATGGGATTATTAGTTGATCCAATACCAAATTCTCTGAACTAACATCATAAGAATTGTATGGCAGATAGTGAGGAGAATTACTAATTAGATCTTGGGAGTGAAATGGTTAATGGCAGTTAAATCTGAATTAGCACTGATTGTGTTTTGAACAATTAACATGTGCACGGGCCAGGGCTTATGAATGCTGTGTGGTCAAACACTCAAAGGTACAGATTCTGAATAATATTTTGTGTTCTTTTTTATATACATTGTAGTACCAATTTTTAACATAAGTCCAGATGTTGTTCCTCGTGTAACAGATGAAGAAATGCAGAAAACTATTTTGGGCAAAGGAAAGCACCATTCATTCAGCAGCCATTGCAAAAAGCTGCTAGGAATTAAAGAGAAGCTGAAAGACAAAACTGCTGACGTAGAGGTAAGGGAAGTCAAAGGTATGTGAAAACAGTGGGGGAAATAAGGGTCTCTTCATTTTTAACCCAGAAAACCAAGTTAATCAGGTTTCTGAGATCTCTCCTTGCTACTCTTTACCTGATGAAAATAGGCCATTTTACAGTAATTGTGTACTCGGCTGCTAAGCCTTTCATTTGCATTGAGGCTCAAGGTGACCTTGTTGTGATAGAGACCAGTATCTAGTTTGTATGATGACAAGGTAATTTACATTTGAAAAGCAGACTGTGTATCACAACAAGATCACCCAGCCTTAGCCTCACTCATGTTTGTTCCAGGTTGCATAGTCATATGGGAAAATTGACCTTTGACTGTACTCAAAGTGAATTAAAAATGCAATTAATTCTTAATAATTCTCAATTTGACACCTTTGAGTGACCAGCATCTAATTTCTCCTTACAATATCACCCTGAGTCAAACTTTGAGGTCATGAGAATAAAGGAAATGATCACCAACTGAAGAAGCTCTTGAAGCCTTTGACCTCTAAGAGTGACTAACATCTAATTTCTCCTTACAATATCATCCCTGAATCAAACATTAAGGTCACAAGAATAAAGGAAAATTAATGATCACTATGCAACTAAAATAGCTTTTGATTATCAAACAAATTCTCCTTGTCATCACCTCTGGGAATGTATAGGAAACAGTTTGGAGAATATGCATACAGATATCAGGATGTAAAGGGTTATTACTAACTTGTGAATTTTACGTTTTGTAATCAGGAGCCACCTAGACCTGAATCATTAGGAGCAGAGGCCACTCCAGAAGCACTTTATGATGAATTTCCAGATAACAAACCTCCGTAAGTATATGTTCAATGTACAGGTTCACCCAGTTTTATGTCCCAGATATATTTTATACATTTTCACAACCAATACTCTTGATCACACACTATAGCCTTAATTGCCAACTTCATTATCCTAATGATCGATTTAAAAAGCTCACCAATTTTTTTGGGCATTCTCTCATCTAGATGAGTTATGACCTAAAAAAAACTTCAGGAGTGTGATCATAATTTCATGGGCCTATCATGCTTGCTGACACTCCTAGACAATCATCCTTTTGATTCTAAGAATGGCATTGCTTATGCCAGCTGTTTTGACAAACTTTAAGTAATCTGGTGACTCTTTTAATTACTTCCACAGCTGGTTTTTTGGTAAGCTCACTAGGGAAAGTGCTGAAGCAGTCCTCCAACCTCATCCCGAAGGGAGCTTTTTAGTGCGAGAAAGTGAAACAGTTCGTAAGCTTGGTGCATACACCCTCTCATTGAAGTAAGTTGCTTTTGTGTCAGCTTTGAGTCATTTAAATTGTTTGAAACACTGAAGAAAGCACTGTCAGAAAATCTCAACATTTTTAAGCTTTTCAGAATTTATTATCACTGCTGTTGTTTTACCTTTATAAACCCAGTTTATAAGTTTTACTTGCCTATAAATGTAGCTGTTGCTTTAGAAACTGATGAGTTTACTCTAGAATAAATAAATATTACTGCATCGTCTGTCACTATAAAACTTAAAAATCAATGCTTTTTTCCTATCCATGGAAAATCAGCAGATATGTAAGAATAGTGTCATCACACAACTGAAAAAACTCATTCTTGCTAATTTTTTTATAGACACAGAGATAAATTCCGACACCACAAAATTGAAACAGTAGCTGATGGAAACCTTGTTATTAAAGGACATGAGGTGAGTTTAGAGAAGTCTCGTTAGAATTTAAGTCCAATTTTATTACAAGCATATTGAAGAGATCCTTCATGAAGCGGAGGGCTTATGTATGACATCAGCAGCCTGCTCCTATTGTTGTTGGAAACAGCCCATGGTGAGCATCTTACAGCAACCCCTCAGTTCCTGTCGGAAAGGGAAAGAAGGAGTCCATCCATCATAGCAGTAGAGATGGAGGGAAGGCTCAAGTCTCGAGTCTTGATTTTCATACATTGAGGACGGAATTTTTGGAGGAAATGATTTAATTCTGGAATGCAAAGCAATAAACAATGGCTTGTGCTTGATTATTATGTGGCTCCCCTCATAATACAAAGCCAAGTAATCATATCTTCCAGACGCTCATACCTCAGACCATTGTGCCAATCAAAGCCAACTTCCAAGGAAAGACTCCTTGTTATCAACTCCATCAAGTTGGATTAAACTGCACTTTTTCATACTTGCAATATATAGCTTATCATGTGTGACTTATTTTAAGTTCTTTTAAATTATCATTACACAACTGGATCATTTTTGAGTTTCTTTTCATTAAATCTTTTTGTAGGATAAACCTTTCCCTAATCTTGCAACTCTTATGAAGTACTTTACAAAAAGTCAGGAACAAGATATCATCATGAAACCAGTGATTTGTGGTAATTACAGTCCTGTTATACTATATACAGCCTTGTAATTAAAATAATATAAAGTATGTAAGCTATTTCACTTACTCCAGGGGTGCTCTATGCATAAATATGCTGAATGAAATATAAATGTAGATGTAAAGAGAGAAAGTTGTAACCGGAGTTTCACATGCCAATGATTTTGTAGTAAATAAAACTTGAGTTTCATGTAAGGCAACTCTCTCTCTTAATATTAATGTTTACTGATGAGTGAACAAATTTTCATGGAAACAAGGAATAATGATAGACTTAGAAGAAACTGTGAAGCTGCTGAGCACAGCCCCTCAAAAGTTTTCAGAATATTAGAGAAGAGTGGCAAAATGACATAATTATCTTAATGTATGCCTGGTATATATGTAAATTTTTTTTATCTAAGATGGATCATTTAGTGATTAGATTTGTATAATTTAATTTTTGCTCTTTAAATAGGCAATTCAGTTTTTGAACTGCTATGTAGTTATGAATTAATAAACTTCAAACTTCAAAGAAGCAAATGGAAGTGACACCAATAACTAAAGAAGATCAGAATTATCTACGTGATTGGTAAAATTGTAACTAACCATGTAACCATGTATTAATAATGATTGACACTAGATATATTTTTTAACTTCTAGGTACAAGTAATGATGATGAACAAAATGCCATGAAAGGTTATGAACTAATGGGTGGTGAGTACACTACCTTTAAAATTTAGTTTTCAAATTGAAATGTATGAAAAAAAAATTGCATCTTGTTGATTATTGTTCCTTGTTAAAAACAAGTCTAATTATTTGAGGGCTGATTAGTGCTAACCCAAGGTTGAATTTTAATCCAGGTTGCTATATTTCTCTGTTCAAAAGTTGTTTTGGGATAATTTTCTTTATTGTTCTTAGAGCATCTAATTATCAAATTGTAGACAAAAAGAATGAAACTGAATTTTCTTTTAAAGCTTTCAGATCTGAAATGAAATTTTGCAGTAACCCTAGGTTATTTTAACCCAGCTTTGAGCAATCCAGCCCAGCTGGTGGCCCCTTTTGAGTTTGGTTGTGACAGAGGCATTGTTTGAGAGTAACTGTTATTTCATTTTTCTCAGTTCACTCTTTACTCGTAAGATCTCAAGGTTAATTCTCCACACTGTTTGTCACTCATTACTTATATTCTTAGAACTGAGAATTTGCTGGTTGATCAAGCAATATCCCCAAGTTGATAATTTTTTCACTTCTCATCGATGTTTGATGTTATTTTTCCAAACCTAACATGATCACAAATCTTAAAGAAAAAGTATGGCATAAATGTGCAATTCAAATACTGCTATGCCACATGTAAACCTCTATCTCACTGATATCCTTACATTATTTAGCAAGCAAGAACCCTAAGCAAACTTATCAGGTAGAAGTTGTTATCTTGATCTAACATCAAATTCTGGAAACTAACCTGTAAGGAAATGTGTGGAGAGAGGAGAATTACGAATCACATCTTAGGAGTTTAAGGGTTAATCAGTGCAATGCATGTGATTGAATTAGTTGTCTGTAAAAACCAGGGTATGAGGTTGGGGTGCACTTCTTTAAAATTAAAAAAGTTACTTGTAGAGGATTTGCTTATTTGTAACTGTAACTTTCCTGCACTGCACCTTTACTTACTAATGTTATCACTGTATCAGCTCGGCCTGCCCCACCAGGTTGTGAAGAGGGAGCGGACCTAAATGGGTCAGTGGAAACCAGTAAGTGCTACGTGTACATGTGCCAATTATTTTTGAAAGTTTTTGAAAAACATTAATATTTCGTTTCTTTAGAATGCATCTTATTTTCTTCTGTTATCCCTAGGAGGACCAGTGAAACATTCCTATGAAAACATACCAAGTAAGTAAAAATGAGTTTTTGAACAAATCTAGATGGTTTTCAAAAATACAAGGATAGAATCCAGTCGTGCAACTCATTGAACTTACTGGTCAAGATGTAACTTATATTTGCAATTTCAGTTTATCTTTACCTAATGAGTTTTAATACCTCTCATTAAACTCGTTCTTGTTCCGTGGTGAAGGTTACGGATCGAGGTTTTTTCGCTCGGATTTGCCCATAAAACCGAGTGGAAAAAAACGAGGTTCCATAACTTACAATACAAACCAAGAAGACGAGGTTAATAAGATATTATTTTATCTGTGGGTTTAAATAGAGGGAGAATATTTTTACTTAAAACAAACTTTTTTATTTATTGAGCCGTATAGTGAAATAAGGCCCACTAAATGGACCAATCATGGCATAACTAAGAGAAATAAGATAAAAACAGGCTGGTCAGTTAGAAGTTGTTTTCCTGATGTACCACCAAATCCTTCTTTCAAAATGACAGGGAAATGATCAAGATTTTCAAATTTAGAAGGCAAATTTAATAAATATTTTTTTTATATTTCTTTTAATACCCATGTTGACCCTCGTCAAAACAAAGTGAACAATTAGTTTTTTAATCTGAAGGTTTACGGTCAATTCGCCACCACAACAAACACGCCACCCCAAAACTCGCCACCTCTGAGAGTCAAATCGCCATCAGTGGCGATTTGACTTAAACGTTATGTGTAGGCTGTCGTATAAAACTTACATCAACAGAAGGCTATGATGTCGTGGTATATTCACTCTGGTTTTGCTTTACGCAAACTGACTATAGTCTTCGTGATATTCACAAGTTTTATTTCATTTAACTGTTAACTTTCCATAGCTGAGAGGCGTCACATAACTTCTGAGTCCCTTTCCCTTTCGCAATATACTATTACATCTTAGCTTTAATGTGAGTTTCACGCGACAGGCTTCACATAACGAAAAAGTCAAATCGCCACCGGTGGTGATTTGACTCTCAGTGGCGGCGAGTTTTGTGGTGGCGAATTGACTGGATACCGTTTTGAAAAGTGGCAATCAGGGGAAACATAGACTGATTTTGAGACCTGTCGGCCGTCTGGATCGAAAACCTCAGTGAAAATTAATGCGAGTGCAGAAGAGTGCTATACCCCTAGCGCTGCGGTAAAAGGCGACGGAAGGAAATCACACTGTAGTTGGGTTATATTTCATCGCAAATTAGCGCTTTATAGTGAAATGGAAATAGATTGAATTAACAACAGCCTGTTTAAGAGACTTTAATTTCTTTCATTTTATTATCTCTCAGGTAAGCCTCCTCTGAGAAGTCGTGTAACATCACCTGATCTGTTCAGGACTCATGGGCATGGCTATGAGAACATACCCAACAAAAGTACGTTGATCATGTTTTGTGACCGTCTGAGGTGTAGGTAATCCTTAAATGGAATGTTGGCAGTTATTAACAGATTTCCACTCAATTTGTCATAATTTTGGACTAAAACAGTAGGATTACTCTCACCTGGATTATCACAAAAATAGCATTAACATTGTGAAGAACAAAATAAAGATCAAAATGAACCTGTAGTCAACTAGCTTGAATTGTATTTCTCTGTCTAGGTAATCCTTCTGACAGATAGGAGATGAAAAATCAGACTAGTTTGATATTTTTTCCCCCGAAATTCCGTTCTTGATGTAAATTTTCTTCTTATTTTTTAAGAAACGTATTTTTGACACCTTTGAAATTGCAGGTAGAAGTTCAACAATCCCTGGTTATGAGTCAATGGATCCAAAAGGTTTGTGCTCAACAGTGATTTGCAATAATTCATTATCGTTAAGAATTACCGAATGAAACAATTTTCAAGTGAGTGCCAAACTTAACCCTTTAACTCCCATGAGTGACCAAGACCGAATTTCTCCTTACAATATCAATACAATATCAACTAGATAAGTGATGAGAATAAGGACAACTATCACTTTGGGGATAATAAGTTGATCCAATACTAAATTCTCTGAACTAACATTATAAGAGTTGTATGGTTGACAGTAAGGAGAATTACAAATTTGAACTGGGAGTTAAAGGGTTAATCTGGAATTACAACGGTTATGATTTACTTTGCTCTGTGATTGGTCTGCAAAACTCACGTCTCCCTTTTGACCAATCAGATGTAAACTGAAATCAATCTCTAATTATTCACTCTCAATGTATTTCTCTGAAATGTTTCTCTGCCCCATCAGGTGCTCCTGTTATACCTCCTAGGCAGCCGGTTGTAAAACACCCTGGATATGAGAATATTCCCGAGAAAGAGCCAGAACCCTTGCCTCCAAGACAGTCTACATCCCAGGGGTACGAGAATCTTCCCCCAAAGGATGAGGAAGATCCTCCAGCACTCCCACCGAGAATTCCGTCACGTGTCCAAGGATATGAAAATGTACCAACGAGAGACGAAAGAAGCCCGCCATCGAAAGCTCTTCCATACCAAAACATTCGACCAGGTATGTTCTGATTTTTTTTTTCCAACACAAGCCGCGGTTACCTCATACATGCGAAAAAAAAGTCGAATTCTATAAGCGTACGCCAGGTAGAGTGACGGGGGCTTCGCTTTTGGGAGGTTAAAAATGCTAAGTTTTTATTTTTTTATTTGGCGAAACCCACATACGTTAGTGTATGGAGCCCCAGAGTGTTTGCTTCGTTTATCAGCCACTAGAGTGTCTGCTTACGAGACAGAGTCCATTACAATATGAGCGTTACCAGTCTGTTTCCTTGTTGTTCACATAAAACAAAAGACAACAACAACAGCAAATTACACGTAACACTAAGCTAGCTAGGAAACTATCTCCTCAAAATGTGTCTTGCATATTTTACCTTGGCTTCTATATAACTTACTTTAAGACTGAATCTTTCTATGCTATGAAAAGAGTGGTTAACTGTCGTGGGGAAGGGCATTTTTGGCTAACACGAATAATGAAACTTTCTTCGATCGAACCAAGATTTAACCACCCTTTAACTAGGTACAATTTTCATTTCGCTAGAACTACAGACCATTTCTGACAGAACTGATATTACACTGAAAAGACATGGCGGCTATGTTACACTACAATAAGTAAAGCTAATATCGTTACAACTTTCCTGCTTTACATAAAGCTCCTTAGCTTTACAATGGTAGACCTACGGACATAATGAAGTTTTTATTACAATGTTAACAGGTTTTACTGTCTTTCTTTCTTTTGTTTAATTTATTCAGTGCCATCACGTCGGCAGACCAGACAGGCCCCACCATTAAATCGAGCAAATACAGTGCCAGCTCATATCATGCAGAATACACTTGGAAAGGGCTCCATCTGAGGGAGACCCCGTGGGTAGACCAAGGATGGGAGGGAGAGAAGGCGAGTCTACGGTACAATCAGCGGTGAACTGAAAAAAAAAATACTTATAGAACTATGTTTGGCCTGCTAGAAAATTCATTGGTAGACAGCGTATCGCAACTTAAGAATTTTCAGAGCTCGTATGTATCGCAAAATATAGAAAAGTCACTATACTATTTACAAAGCCCTTTAGATGGTGACTTAATATTAGTTTTTCGCTCATTAAACACTTACAAGACGATGCCGACCAAGATGTAATTGAAAATGTTTATCGGCGACCTAGAGCAAAGAATTCACATTAATGTTATTTCACTTAAGTCAGATTTCTTGCCTGTGGTAAAAACTGTGCTGACTTCTGTCCAAAATTAGAAGGCACCCAGTTGCTTTCAAAGTTAACCCGTATTCAATGTTTACTTATTGTTCAATGGAGAACTAAGAAAGTTGACCTTTCCTTTTAAAAGATAGTCAAAATGAATTTCTTTACTGTTGAATATTACAGGAAAAGACTTGAAGAAGTTGCTCTCGTAAGCAAACTTTACTGTTATTAATCCTGGAAGGGGGTGGGGTTGTCGATGTTTGTTCCAAACTTTTTGCATTGTTATTTTGTAACATTACAATAAATCGAATACCGAGTTACAGCAGTTGTAGTTTTAAACGTATTTCATGTGAAGTTGTTTTACTAACTAGTTCGATTTGTAATCTTCTTTCTTCCATATGCATAAACGAAGTCTTATGAGAAACTAAGAGGGGAAAAATAGCTTAAAATCATTGAAGCCTAAAGTTCATTTTAAAACACAACACCATCTAAAAATGCCAGAGTTATTTTGTAACTAGCTATTTTTAGGTAACATTTCGGAGCCTCTTTGGAATTTTCTGCAACGGTCACCGTCACGCAATAAACTAATGATCGAATCTGTCGATCCAACCCTATCTTAAGTTGACGGATTTCTTCGGATTTGAAGCTAATTAACGTGCAAGTGCAATAAGAAAATATGGGGTGATGGGAAGGGAAGGGTTCTCTTCTTACCCATCACACTTTGCGCCGTGTTGGCTGCTCGCGTTATTATGGCGACTGTAGGCGAGTAACAGAGAGAGAGGCCAGTTTCAGGTGATAATAACGATCAAATTTACCAGTGTATAAACGCCAGAGTTAGATTTCCTAAGGGAGACTGGAACTTAGCGTAAACAACGTTATTTTGCTCGCAGTTAATTCCACTGATGTACTTACGGTGACCTTTACTTCGTAGAAAGGGCCGGGCTTCATAAGGCGTAGGCTCCAGTCCCCGAAAAGTAGTAACAGTTTTTGGCATTTTCTTTACTCCCATACACAGACTTCACTTTGCCATGTCATACGACTAGACAAACATATGCCGTTGTGCCAGATAAATGTAACCTGAGACCGGTTGATCCGGGTTAAAGTAAATAGAATGTATATTTCAAGATAACGAATAGAAATCTCCAGAAACATTAAAAATAGACTTTTTTTTTCATGGTTTTTGGAAGATGTGTTGCGTTTTTTGATGTACTTTGGGTTGGTGAAGGGGTTTCAGGAAAATGGTGCATGACCTATTTATCTGGTCCTAGTTGTACAAAGGGTGGATAAAGCTATCCACGGGATGAAACTCCATACAGTGGATAGCGTAGTGCGTTCTGTTAACTCTTACCCCGTTGGGTACCGATCTATCCGTTATATAGCGTTATCCGCTCTTTGAGCTAGTAGGCCCAGTACTTCATTGAGTTCAGCCGTATTTAATCTAGAACCATTCTACGATGAAGCGTTCTCCGGTGGTGGTGGTGCCCACTGTGTTCCCCCCCCCGAAAAGAACGACTGATCGCAAAGAAATTCGCCGCGTGTGAATACAAAAAGAATGCATAGGGGGCAAAAGAGAAAAGTTGTTACTTGAAATTTATAAACGAAAGAGATTTTCTACATTGGGTTTGGCTTTCGTTTGATAGCGAAAACTATTGAGACACTGATGTGTAAGAGACCTAATATATAAGTTAGTCAAGGTTAACCGGCTTCCCACCTTCAGAGGCCGAAAAAAAATTCGATATTTCTTTTATTTGACTAAATTGAATTCAAACATTCAACCAAACGTTTCCATAAAAAGATTTTCTGAGATCTTTAAAAGCACCCGATTTATTGAGAAAAACGTATTTTCGAATAAAAGTTTATAAATCAGGAAGGTGTCATAATCTCGGACCTGAGCGAATTCCCTAGGAGAATTTTCCCGGCAACCGCTCACGTTGTAGGCGCAAGAATTTGTATTATCATTTTTTGTTAGTGTTGGTGTTTCATAGTTTCGTGTTAGGTGTTTATTTTCTCGTCTTCATTAGTGTCCTTTGTCAGTTACCAGTTTTGTACTTATTATATTTATTTGCATATCGTATATATATTGGTTGCGCGTAATTTATTTGGTTAGTTGTCTAGTTTGCCAAAATTATCGTTACATATCTAGCTCTGGGTTTCATGTTTTCGTCTTTGGTTTGGTCACATTCGTCTTGTAAGTATCCTTGTTTATTTCGCTTAGTCGTTTTCCAGTACTTACACTCATACGATGTAAGTTATTTTATGCTCATTCGCGTGTTTGTAATTTTGTTATTTTCAGTTACCGTATTCAACAATGTGTCAAGTTTGTTTCTAGTAAAGTTTGAAATACGAGTGATTAGCGTTTGCGGCTATACATGTTGGGGCTTGTTTTCATGTTCTTTCCATATTTTATTTACATCACTTACTTTACAAAATTCACACGTGGAAGCTTTTTGCTTGAGGAAAAATCTTTGCTCGTGGAAAAATCAAAAGCGGAGGAAAGTCCTTGGTTAAAAAAAAAACAACAACAGGCCCAAAGAAGACGTCCAGATTTCGACCAAAGAAGTCGCCGTAAATCCAAAATTTGTCATACCTAATGTTAAAAGCGATGTTTCCTTTTCTTTATGGAAGTACCAGCCTTGATACAAAAACATTAACAATGGCCTCCAATCATAATTTTCAAAGCTGTCTGTCGATTCATCATCTTGCTCCTCGGCACATTTTCCAGTTTTCCATTTTTGCCGCGGGTTTTTCCTTTACCTTTGACAACTTTGCTAATTATTGTATCGTCCTCCTCAACGTTCCATTGAACGATCGAAATAAAAAAAAAGAACGTGTCTGCGATTTCCCGGGAATCATTGACGCCTGGAGGTCCCGCTATCCCATTGGTTTACGGTTTCAGGAGGCGACATAATCTTCGCATGGCACGAATTGTTTGCGACCTTCGTTAAGTTAAAATCACGCATTTGATTTTGGGAGGAATACAACCACTTTGAACGAATTTATAGGATAAAGAGATTTGACCGATTTTGTCAAATTTCGGTAAAACATTCCAGGAATAATGACAAACAAAAATGTGTCGGGAAATTTTGATATTTGGCGTCCATTTATATGGGCGGCCGTCACCGCCAAAAATACAGGTATAATAAATGGTTTGTAATAAACAGAAATGGTCTAATTGTCTTTTGGAGAACGATTTATCTTATCTCAAGAGATTTATTTAAAATAAAAATGGACAACTCGCCTTTGGTGAAATGAAATATTCAAACAAGAAATGGTTTATACAATTCAGAAACTGTGTAGCTACCCTTGTTGAACTGATTCAATGAAGACACGATTGGCCGAGTGTTAACTGAAATTGTTCAGTGTCGAAATGACAAACGGTTCAGCTAACTGTGCCTTGGTTCAGTGACTTGACACAAACAGTTCAGAGTAGTGTGTAAGATGGCTTAAGTTATCGGCAAATGGTTTATCGTAAGCCGCAATGGCTTAGTATCGCATCAATCTACTCACCGTAAAGTGAAATGGTTTAGCGTGACCCCAAATGGTTTAGCGCGACACAGATGGTTTAGCATGACGTCAAATGGTTTAGTAAAAATCGAAATGGTTTAGTGTTACAGCAGTTGGTTTGCGCCGTAACCGCCAAAAATACTAAAGTGAAATGAACAAGTCAAGCTTGAAATAGAACAGTCTATGTTAGGTCTTACGTCAGAACCCTTACGTCATTCAGATCGAATTTGGCAAGAAAATTTGCCAGGACGATCGCATTAATTAACGAACTATTCGCCACGTCGTCCACTCGACGTCCAAAACAGGAAGAAATTATTTCTGTAGCCTCATCTACTAGACTCAGCGAGCCTTATTCCGGTAATAATCATTTTTATGTTTGCCTGTTTTCGCTTGTTAGCGAATAAATTTATACCCTCATCATCTTGCCGCAATATCAGTGAGTAAATGATGTTTCAGATGAAACCGTTTTTATCGAGCTGCTGAACATTCAATAGCTTAATAATCAGTTAGTATATTCCACAATAATACATTTTCCTATCGTTTCAAACCATATATTTTTTTAATCTCCAATTTTTATAGTTTGTTGAAACTAAGTTAAGCTGCAACTATTAGAAAGTATATCTTGAGGTCGTAAAATTTCTAATAGTCGCGGCTTAACCATGTTGGGAGTTCAAATTGCTATCGGCCAGTTTCAAATTGTTCTTTTGATCTTTTCAGTTTCTTACAGTGAGAACTGCTGGAGAATTCTTACCATGGTTACGTCTAACCATGGTGAGAATTCTTCATTTTACCACCTTAAGATAAAATAAGAATCTGAAACAAAAGGATGACAAAAATGCAACATTTTACGCGACAGCACACTTACAGTCTATACAATCAGAACCATTGCTAGGAAACGCGATAAAGCGATTCATTGTTTAAGACGACGAAACTACAACTAAAGGGCGCCTAAAAACTATAAAAACTATAGGGTTATGACGTAAGAACCCACATAGACTGTTCCATTTCAAGCTTGACTTGTCCATTTCACTTTTGTATTTTTAGCGGTTAGGGCGTAAACCACCTGATGTAACACTAAACCATTTCGGTTTGTACTAAACCTTTTGTCGTCACTCTAAACCATTTGGGGTCACGCTAAACCATTTCACTTTACGGAGAGTAGCCAATGCGGCTTACGATTAACCGTTTGCCGATAACTTACGCCATTTCACACTACTCTGAACCGTTTGTGTCAAGTCACTGAACTTTAGATGCCGATATCTAGACAACCCACTAGACTTCGCCCCTGAGGCACTAAATAAAAGGCACCAGACTATACAATATATGTAATTTACTCATCGCCCCTTATTTGCAACTTCTTTGTTCGTCTGTTTTGTTTTCGTTTTTTTTCTTTGACACATACCCAACAAAAGGAATATATTTGTTAACTAGAAATATCTAGTAAGACTATCAGTTGCAACGTGTGACCACGAAAACACGAGAAAGCACTCAGACCTCAAGGTACAGCCCGTTGTTTTTACTTTATTTGTTTTGCTTTTCTTTCGGTTCTTTTGCTTCGATTCTTGCCGTCTTGACTTTATGGAGCTTTTGGGGCTTTAATTCTAGAAATGAAAACCGAAACCCAACCAACTCCAGTAAGGGCCCCTTACTTAGTTACAAGTTATTCATTAACCATTCCTATGTATTCCATGCTCCTCGGCAGCTACTTGACAGAAGGGAACAAGAGACAGAAATCTTGCTGAAAACTTGTTTATCTTATCTCATCTCTATGTCTTCGGAAATGAGCCAGCCTGCGGTATCCACAGAATGGCTTAAAAAAAGCCAAGAAAGCACCAAGGAGCATTTGTCAGTTTTAGACACTACGTGGTTTCCTGACAAAGATGCTTCCAGTGATTATTCAAAGTAAGGTGTCTAGGAAATCAAAATATTCAATGATCTTTGCAGAGAATAGTATATTGTTGCAGAAGTCTCATTGAAAACTTCAAATTCAACGACCTAACTAGAAATTTTACCTTTTTGAAATGGCTTAGCTAAATGGCCGACGGCTAGGACGCTCTTAAATGGATTAACGCCCTGCAGTTATTTCAATTTGATTCTTACCACATCGACAATGGCCGAGTAGCGTAGTGTATACTCGCATCGACAACGATATTCGTCATCACAGTGGTCAGAATTTGTTGTGGAAGTGGACCAATGTGACGACGAATATCGTTTTCCATAAGAGTGCAAACTAAGCAAAACCACATTCGATTTGTTTTTGCTTCAGTGTCGACATCAATCAGTGCGTAACTATAGCGTGGCATGTTGACGTGAGCATTGTTGTCTGTACTCTTATCGACAACGGCGAATTTGCCACTCACGTTGTGAAATTACTCTCAATTGTGGTAAAAAAACCTCATTCATACCTATTGAGAATAATCGATGGTTGTTTAGAAATTCCACAAGGTTATAAAATTAGTTTGGTTACATTAGACGACCTCTCTGAAAATTGTTGACCGTTGCGCATGAAGTCTACTGGGTATGACAATCCCTTTAATCAAACTACCCGACTATGACCAGTCCCTCCTGTAAAGATATGATTTATTTAAGCGAAGAAAAAGAATGATGTTAGCGTTCGCGGGGTGTTCTTTAGAGTAAAGTGATTGATAAATAGGGACTACCGACACACCCACTGATTTTCAGGCGTCAGATTTTTTTTCTCAATTGGGTGTAACCGAAGGCATTCAAATTACCAATCAATCTTCATGTTGTTGCAACGCCCGGGTGATATCACGAAAACTAAACCATGTCACATTTCGAGGCTCTGTGAAATGTTTCGTTCGCCGAAAAGGAGGGTCTGCTAACCACCAGTGGACAACGTGCTCAATAAAGCACCTTCTAAGAAGCATGGTTTAGTGCTGCACAACTTCATACATCAACAGCAATGCGAATTGTCCCAGAGGGCGTAATTGTAATAGACCGTGACGAGTAATCCCTCCTTTTCTGACAATTCCGTCATGCGAGCCGAAAAAAAAAATCAATGAAAACAAAATAACGCGTGGAGCTTATGGAGAAAGGAGCCCGAAAAGAAGGGGTCCTTCTTTTCAAGACCTTCCCGCGGCGCGCCAACACTGGCTTTTTTTTCACTTATTTTTTTTTTTTCGAAACTTCGCCGGAAAGGAGGGACTAGACGAAGTCTATAATTGTAAGATCGAGGAAAGACTGGAGCGAACCAACTGGTGACCGGTGACGGGTCTGCGAAACTTTGCTCCGATCTGGCCAGCGTTGGCACTCGAAAAATGGTTGGCACGGTAATATGAAGAACTGCCACTGAAGTTGCGATATACTCGATTTACATAGTTTCTTTTGTCGAACGGGTGGATTTGTGACTTTTTTTTAAAGATTATTTAGTTGTGAATAATTAGCATTATTCTGGTAAAATTCATTCAACGAAATGGTGCTCAGTAGTGGTGGATATTGACCGAGCCGCGATGAGGCGAAGAATATGTCCACCACTTGTACGGACACTCAAGTAAATAGTTGTTTCAGTATTTACCACACAGAAACCAAACCATTACTTTATTTCCGTATATAACCCTAAAAATAGTCGTAAATTCAAAAAACTATTTGTACGCGTTTTCTCATTTTCGGCAGTTTGGAGATGATTAATTGCCAATCCCTTCCGAACTAGTTAATAAGCGCACGCGAGAAGCAACATTTGGCTTTGTGCCGATACAAGATTAGTTTCTCATCATTTCCAAGGTAGCCAATCAGTGTGCGTGAAAAGCACCATTCACCTGTGTATTATTAATCAAATATATATATCAATTCTTGATAGTAGTCAAAAGTGGTTAAAGTTGAAATTGTGTAGAATAGTTAATACAGATTATCTGATCTTGGCATTTTCCAGGCAACATATTGCAAATGCTTCATATATGGACATGTTCCGTGGAGTGGAAAATACACCACTGTATCCACGAAATATTCCTGATGTTGCTACATTTCAAATGAATGCAAGAGGCAGCGCAGTGAATAAAGATGATCATGTTGTAGTCTATGACAACACTGGAAACTTTGGGTTCTTCATGGGTGGAAGAGCTTGGTGGATGTTCAAGGTAATAATATTCCCTCTGTATCTCTTGAAGCTCAGGGTTGTTAATAGCAACACGCCCTTCTATGGGGTCTGTGGACATGCTTTTCCAGAAAAATTTGAAATTTAAGATTCTCTGAGACATGATTTCCAGCTTTCTGGGACATATTTCAGTAACATTTTGTACTCAGACATTGACATTAGAATCATTTCAAAAGTAAATATTTTGTCTTTGATTACACTTCTCAAAGAAGCTGGTGAAAAATTGTCTGACAGCTAATGGGTTTCTGCTGCCCATAAGCTTTTAGTGACAACCCTTGCGTTGGAGCTAATTATACTCCACAAAACTAAGACAGGACCCTGCTAAATTTTTGCCTCTTTACAATCAAGTCATTTTTATTTTACCTTCACAGCTCTTTGGACATGAAAATGTCTCAGTATTAGATGGAGGTTTGAAAAGATGGATTGGTGATGGTTTTGAAACAACAGATGCAGTGGTGCAGAAAGGGGTAATTAAATTTTGCTTGATCCTAGAGACTGATTGTCTTTTCTCGACATGATTATGAACATCTAAATTTTGTAAATAAAAGGTTTTGAATGGTTTTAATCTGGTCTTAACAGTTTTGGTTAGAGAAGAACCCCAGTGATCCATGGTAGAACCTTTTTAAAAGTAATATAAACAAATAGTGAGATTTCATAAGCTAATCACAATACAATTAGTCAAGTGCAGAGTGCTTTTTTATGTTGTAAAACCAAAACCAAAGTAAACACAACAGTTGGTTACAACAGTTGATAGCAACAGTTAAGTAAAGTTAATCAATTTCCTCCAAGAGTATGCTGTACTTATTGATACTTGCTTTGCTAGGAAGCTAGGCTTCACCAAATTGAAGCAAATGATGATATACTTAAATAAACTAACTGGTGATTCAGATCAACTACAGAACCCAAGGTGCATACTGAAGCTCAAAAACTTTTACATTGAACTCTGGGATGTAAATGCAAGTGTGTGTGGCGTAGTGTGAAGGTTATGAAATGTTGTGCCACACCCTCTTCATTTGTGGTAGATCACACTGGCAAAGCTTCTCTACATTTGAAAAAAGACTGTTGAAGTTTTAATAGAATGAGTCTGAATTGGCCAAGCTGCAGTGCATAATCCTCAAGCAGCTTTACCATAATAACAGCCAAGGAAATGGCCTTAATTTCCAGCAAGCCTGGTGATTTCTTGGAGACCTCCTTGCCCTACCATGATGTTGAATTTGTATGAATATTACTTCTGAAGTGGCTGATAAATGACAATGATGATGATGATGAGGAGGAATGTGTATGATGCCTAATGACCCCTTGGTGGTGTAACCAGACATTATTAATTGAAATGAAATATAAAACTACATTAAATGTGCTAGCAAAGAGTAGCCAAAGCTCATAGGTAACATTTGATCTGTTTATGTAGGATGGTGACTTTACAGCAAAGTGGAACCCAAAATGGATAAGGAAGTTTGAAGACATGAAGGAAAACCTGAAGTCAAGAAAAGCACAAGTTTGTGATAGTCGTGGACCAAATTTGTTCAATCGTTCAGCCAGTGGTAAAGAACAATCTACAGTAGATATGTTGAAGTGATGAAATAGTCTATACTGACTTTTTGAATCTTAGGGTTTACTACTTTCAGAACTTTTCAAATTAGCCTTTGTATCTATAAACTAATTGCAAATCAAAATAATCTTTCAGGAATACT
Organism: Pocillopora damicornis; assembly: GCF_964200805.1. NCBI lineage: Eukaryota > Metazoa > Cnidaria > Anthozoa > Scleractinia > Pocilloporidae > Pocillopora > Pocillopora damicornis. The sequence continues at coordinate 8,187,641 of NC_142673.1, forward strand.
ACAGAATGGAACTTTAAACCTTTAACCACTAAGAGTGACCAGCATCTAATTTCTCCTAACAATATCACCCCCAAATTACACATAAAGGTGACAAGAAAAAAGGAAACTATCAGCTATAATAGAGGCTCTTGATTGTTAAACAAATTCTCCTCATCAGCACTGTGGGAAATGTATTGAGAACAGAGGGGAGAATATTTCAACTGATGTTAGGGTGTAAAGGGTTACCCTACATTATGTTTGAAATATGATTTATCATTTCCACTTCTTACCATCTTATGTCATTAGTTACACCAGCTTTTTTTCTCTAAGTAATATCTTTACTATCAATATTATCACCAATGTATGTTTGTATGAGAGATAGGCTCTGAACTTTGGTTTAATTGTCATTGAAAAAACTGTATATAATAAAAACTGTGCATTACATTAATTAAAATTAGTTTAATTTTCAAATCACTTTCTCTCCTACATGTAGATCCAAGCACAGGCCACTATCCTGGCGCAGTAAATATTCCATTTCCAAACTTGTTTAATGCTGAAACCAAGACTCTAAAAAGTGTTGATGAGTTAAAGAAAGGTGATAAGTTACCCTTGAAATGAGTAAAATAGATTAAATTCAGTTTGGAAATGCTTGATCTGTCTTATTTTAAAGTAATATTTAATAGATTATCAATTCTGTACACATTTTAAAGATATATATAGCCATCATAAATTATTTACTTCTATCAAGAAAATAAATAACCTTGTGTGATATATTTACAATTAGGTAATACAAAAAAACTTGATTGACATGTGTGAATAAATTGTATTGCCTTTCAGTTTACTCTGATGCAGGAATTGATCTCAGCAAACCAATCATAGGCATGTGTATTGGTGGCATGTCTTCTTGTTCTTTGGTTCTCACTGCACATCTCTGCGGATGTCCTGATGTTGCACTTTATCATGTAAAATTGATATTTTTAATGTTTTATTTAATATTATGACATTATTAGATTCAGTATATCTTCCAAATAGTGGTAGTGATGCTAGTGGCTTTTAAATGCTGTGTCGTATAATATTCTCCTCTCTATAGGAGGTTGACAAATTCTTCAACCATTTAATTTTTTGTTTGTTTGTTTTTCTTCTTCTCAGGGAGGTTTCAATGAGTGGAGACAAAGAGCTGATGCAACTGAAATTGAATGATTATCATTGTTGCAAGAAGCAATGATCAGCTGAAGCATGATTGTCATAAGCATAATATAATGATTAGAGTACTGCTGCTGTTATTCCCATTGTTTAAAATTAATGGCTGTGTCCTTTCAGTGGACCTAACCTTGCACAATAAAAAGCAAACCATTAATAAATCGTCTTTTTGAAGTTATTTCAAGCCTCTTTAAACTCTTTGAATTTTTTTGACAAACTCCATCGTGTTTACTCTTTAATCTGGGAATAAAATGCCCTTAACACCTCCTACTTCCATACCCCCCTGAACAACAAGGGTGCCATTGTACGGGGGACTGCCAGAGAGGAGTCTGGGTGGAAGGTTGACAAAATAATTTATTTTTTAACGTGAAGCAGGGACGTGGCGTGAAGAAGTAAAAACGGAGCCGACGAGATCACTACTGATTTCACATAAGAGTATACCACCTCTCCCCGCCATCACAACCTCCTGAGTTCTCTTTAATTTCTCCGATGCGGTATGTTATGAATCCGATGCTTGTGACTGCTTCAAATACCACGAATACGAAAGGTTTTTTAGGTAATTTAAATACTTATACTCTCTGTTCTTATTTTTTTTCAAAACTATAAGACTTACCTTTCTCGTTTTTTTGAGAAAGCGGTGTGACATGACTTTGATTCCTTAGCAAAAACGGATCCGATCCGGTCTCGGAAGACACTCATGGAGTAGTAGCTTTCAGAGCTATCAGTTTAGTATACGAAAAAGTGTGATGATCCATTATTTGCAACAACGTGAGGGCTAAGCTAAGCGAAGAGTTCTTGTACCACAAATCATTCGCAATTCAGTGTGTGAAATCATTTGCTATCGTATTTTACAAACTTCTCTACTAAGCTATGATGCTAACCGTGCTGGATACTCCACCTATCTCTATCTCGGGAGACACTCATAGACTAGTAGCTTTCAGAGATATCAGTTTAGTACGAAGAAGAGTGATGAACCATTATTTGCAACAACGTGAGGGCTAAACTAAGCGAAGAGTTCTTATACCACAAATCATTCGCAATTCAGTGTGTGAAATCATTTGCTATCGAATTTTACAAACTTTTCTATTAGGCTATGATGCTAACCGGGCTGGATACTTCCCCTACTTACCGTTTAAACCAATGCCATCCAAAAGAGACCTTCAAAAAGGGTTGTGCTTAAAGAATTTTATATATTTTTTATTTTTTTACTATGTTAAAAAAAAGAAAGACCAAAAGAGAAAAATTCTTGGCAGCGGTGGGATTCGAACCCACGCCTCCGAAGAGACTGGTGCCTTAAACCAGCGCCTTAGACCACTCGGCCACGCTACCGAGATGGACATTTCATGATGAAAATTAACTAATTAAACGAAAAGCAATCAATCACCTGTACCCATATTAAAATTTTCCAGCAATTCCTCATAAAAACGTGCGTGCAACGACCATTTTCCCACTCAAAGGTGTTTTCATGTTAGGTGAAAGTAGACATGGAACTCATCATTCATAAAAACAGTTCTGAGTGACCAGAATGAGCAAAGATTCTCCAATTCCTGAAACAAATATGGTACATGCATCCAACCAATTTTAATAGGCTTTGAGGTTTATGGGGTGAAAAAAATTCAAAGCTGTTTGAGTTTGGCTAAGTCCTGAACCCAGAAAAAGAAATTTAGACTAGGCCAGGACTTGATCTGATAGCCAACACAGAACCAGAATTTGATGCAAACAGCTAGTATACTTCCCCCAAAAATTTAAATTCATCTTATGGGGTCAATTAAGTGTGAGAAAAATATGTTGAATTGAAAGTATCATGAACATGTCAAAGTATTTTCTTTAGTATTTTTTTTGAACAACTGAAAGGATTTTGCAAAATATATTGCCATATCTGATGTTATTATTTTCAAAACTCCAAATGCTGTGTGTGCTCCAAATGTTTTCAAAATTCAAAGATTTTTCATAACAATCATAAGACTGGATGCACAATGGATAGTGCAGCAGCAAGTCCTATGTACTGTGTACATCAAGAACACTTGTATTATATGAGGGGAAAATAGGTTACTAATGTTTTAAAAGTACACTTGCATTTCAATTATTTGCAAAGATCTAGCTAGCACTGGGAAACAAGCATTGCTCCACACAAATGATTTTTTCCTCATCAGGGGATACATAAGCTCAATTTCCGGCCATTTTGGTAATACCAGTGCCCCAAACATGCATCTGGGAATCACATCACACCATTGTTATGAAATTCTACAAATAATTTATTATTTTCATTTTAACATTGCAAAGGTCCTAATTTCCTAAGATTTTTAAACACCCTTAAGAACCAAACTGCCAGTACATACCGGCTGTAAAACTACAATCTGTTGTCTGTGGATTCACATTTCCTTGTATCATTTAAGAGTTCTTTGAAGGGACCTTCATGGTAACCTACACAGGAAAAGAGCAATAAGTAAACACAGTAAAGTGAAATTTTTTAATGTTTTCCAATCTCTCATACAGTATATGGAAAGGTTAAGAAGTGTCAACTTACACATACAAAGAAAAGTATCTCTGAGTCACCAGCCTCTGTTGAGTGACTCACAATCAAAAGGTTCATTGGAAAAAATAGCAACCAATACTTACTGTTTTCACTTCCAAGAAGGGTAAGAGACCATATTCACCCCTGAAAAAGAAACACACACACACACAGGTCATGGTGGAACAATGTTATTAAATGAATGGTTACATGGAGAGGAGCCTTTTACAACAACTTCAGATTGACTGCTAGATTCTCCTTACTTGTGCTTATTTTTAGGGGGGTGGAACAAAGGGAGAAGTCAAGCTTGCATCAAAAGTGACTCCATTCCTTGTATAATTATATTCATAACAAGTAAATGAACTTTAAATTACAATTAAGTCAGCAACAAATGGCGTTAAAGACAAATGTATAAACCATTCTTCGAAGAACTCCACAAATACCTAAACTTAATTAATCTCTGAGAGTACAAGAAGTGATTAAAATATATCATTATTAACTTCCCTGCTCAGTGTACATATTGGTTGATTCTGGTGGTGCAATTGCACTTCAAAATACTTTTGATCCACAATTCCTAATTATAAGCTCTGAACAGATTTTAAGGAAAAGCTTCAGCTTGATGTTGAGGAGATATTTTACTTCTAGTCAGAGTTGCGTCTACATAAGCAAAGATTGTAATTACCATTCTCGGCCAAAGCCAGACATCTTGAATCCTCCAAAGGGGGCTTGAGGCCCCCCACAATCATAACAGTTGACCCTGAAAAAATATATATATATCAGAAGTTCATGGAAACAAACCTTTTTACTGCTTTGACCCCTTAGAGTGACTAGCATCTTATTTCTCCTTACAATATCACCCTGAGTCAAACATTAAGGTTATGAGAATAAAGGGAATGACCACCAACTGAAGAAGCTCTTGAACCCTTTGACCACTTAGAGTGACTAGCATCTAATTTCTCCTTACAATATCACCCTGAGTCAAACATTAAGGTCGGGAGAATAAAGGAAATGATCACCAACTGAAGAAGCTCTTGAACCCTTTGACCCCTTAGAGTGACTAGCATCTAATTTCTCCTTACAATATCACCCTGAGTCAAACATTAAGGTCGGGAGAATAAAGGAAATGATCACCAACTGAAGAAGCTCTTGAACCCTTTGACCCCTTAGAGTGACTAACATCTTATTTCTCCTTACAATATCACCCTGAGTCAAACATTAAGTCATGAGAATAAAGGAAATGATCACCAACTGAAGAAGCTCTTGAACCCTTTAACCCCTTGGAGTGACTAACATCTTATTTCTCCTTACAATATCAGCCTGAGTCAAACATTAAGTCATGAGAATAAAGGAAATGATCACCAACTGAAGAAGCTCTTGAACCCTTTGACCCCTTAGAGTGACTAACATCTTATTTCTCCTTACAATATCACCCTTGAATCAAACATTAAGGTCATGAGAATAAAGGAAATGATCACCAACTGAAGAAGCTCTTGAACCCTTTGACCTCTAAGAGTGACCAGCATCTAATTTCTCCTTACAATATCACCCTGAGTCAAACATTAAGGTCGGGAGAATAAAGGAAATGATCACCAACTGAAGAAGCTCTTGAACCCTTTGACCCCTTAGAGTGACTAGCATCTTATTTCTCCTTACAATATCACCCTGAGTCAAACATTAAGTCATGAGAATAAAGGAAATGATCACCAACTGAAGAAGCTCTTGAACCCTTTGACCCCTTAGAGTGACTAGCATCTTATTTCTCCTTACAATATCAGCCTGAGTCAAACATTAAGTCATGAGAATAAAGGAAATGATCACCAACTGAAGAAGCTCTTGAACCCTTTGACCCCTTAGAGTGACTAACATCTTATTTCTCCTTACAATATCACCCTGAGTCAAACATTAAGGTCGGGAGAATAAAGGAAATGATCACCAACTGAAGAAGCTCTTGAACCCTTTGACCCCTTAGAGTAACTAGCATCTAATTTCTCCTTACAGTATCATCCCTGAATCAAACATTAAGGTCATGAGAATAAAGAAAAAGTTATATCACTAACTAAAGAAGCTGCTGATTGTTAAACAAGTTCTCCTTGTCAGCACCTTAGGAAATGTATGAATAACTGTGTGCAGAATATATATATTGATGTTGGGGTTGAAGGGGTCAACCATTGTACACTGTACATGAGTTGATATCAAGCAAACCACAACTGTGTACTCATCTGGTTAAGTTACTGCTAATGAAACAAGGTTCTCGTTCAACCAAACTCCTGAACCAAACAAATCTTTCCAAAACATAGACAAGTATGTGTTGTACATAAAGTTTTACCCATGCTCCCTCACTATACCAATCTTGCACAACACAAAAAACAAACAAGACAGTGAATCTATTGGAACTGGCATCTTAAATGAGGAAACAAGGAGCTCGTGAAAGTTCAAGGAAAGGTTTAGAGAGAGGTCAGAACAAGGTTCATTGTAAAAGAAGGGAAGGAGTGAGGGGGAGGACTGGGTGCTAAAAAAATAAAAACACCAACCAAATGCACAAGGGTTATAAGAAGAAACTGGAAACATTGAACATACAAAATAAAGTGATTATATGTCAACCAAATGTCAGTCAACTGCTATCCAACACAGCATGAAGGCCTGGGGCTAATTAAGTAATTCCCCTTGGAATCTGAACCACGATCTATGGCCAAAATCAAGTGTAATAAATTACAGAGCACCATAATCAGACAAGAAACATGTGGTATAATACATTATTAACCATTACTACCATTATTGACACCCAACAAAAACAAATTTAACACATCTACAAGATACATTAATTGTCGTAAAATACATGTACAACCATAACATTTCATTTCCTCACCAAACTGTTCCAGCTTGTAAGCTGTGAGAAAGTGTTGTTGCTTTGTCTATATCTTTGGTAAATACAGCAGCAGCCAGGCCATAGGTTGTGTTGTTTGCCCTTTCAATTACCTCATTTACATCACTGAATTTGATGATCTGCTGTACTGGACCAAATATCTAAGATACCAATAGTACACAATTAAAGCTACATTAAATGTCAAATTCACTTCAACTTAAATTGACAAAACTTGCATTGTTGGAAACCAAGATTATCACAACATAATTTCTAATTTAGTCAAAGATGGAATATAATATGAAAGTAGTATTGAATAAATACCTCTTCTTTGGCAATCCTCATGTGATCTTTAACATCTGAGAAGACTGTAGGTTGTATAAAATATCCTTTGTCTCCATGTCGAGCACCTCCACACTCAAGCTTTGCTCCTTCCTTTTTTCCACTTGCAATCAGATCAAGGATTTTATCAAACTGTTCTTTATCAATCTAAAATGGAATAATATAATTTTGTGTATACTAAAATTCCTACCTAACAAAATGCCATTTTGCCTGTTGGTAATAAATTTGCACTATATTCAAGAAAATAAATAAATGGGATATTTATTAATAATATTTGCTTCTTTTTGGCCATTTTGTGAATAGTTAATAGTGAGGAAGGGACCAGCTGCAAGGCTGAGATTTCCATAAAAGAATGGATAACATTTTGGAATAATTTCTATTTCCAGTACATAAGCTTATGCAAAAAAACAAAGACACCCCTCTCTTGAAAAGATATCTCCCTGAATTAGACACTTGGTTGTGTTATCAATATCTGGAGTTGGGATTCTTCAGTCCTTGAAACATTCCAAGAAACAAACTTCCACAAGTCACATGCACCTCCAGTGCTATCAAGATATTTCAATAGTTTGGGCAGCCATTTCTTCTGGACAATTCTTTTTAAAGACACGCAGGATAGTCAGCTTTGAAACTTGTAATATGACTTTCCCCTAAGTATCCTACTTTTTTCCATTGGCTACCAAATTCGAATTCTTTATAAGGCAGCCATTTTCTAATTAGAGTATTTTAGGTCTCCAAACACTGACAATTAAGAAATTGAACTTGGAGCATTGCAGACACATAACAGCTTTGTTCCTTGGATGTTCCTTCAACCCAGCCCCCAGAACAATGATCTCTTTGTATGGGCTGGGGAGGGATAATTACCAAGTAGCAATGATGTCTGTTTTAAAAGAACTACAAGCCTATCACAGATGAAATTGAACTTGCAGCATTGCAGACACATAACAGCTTTGTTCCTTGGATATTCCTTCCACCTCCTTGTATGAACTGGGGAGGGGTAATTCCCAAGAAGCAATGATGTCCTTTTTAAAAGAGCTGTATGAGTATCACAGAAGTGACACCATCTAACAAGTACGTCAAAAGAAGAAGTAATCCCACACCTGTGGTCCTTGTTGGATTTCATCATCAAAAGGATCACCAACTGTGCGGTTTTGAGCTCTTTCCACACTCTTTTTTACAAACTCATCATAAATGGTGTCTTGCACAAAAGTGCGACTGCCAGCACTGCAGCACTGTCCTTGGTTAAAGAACAGTGCAGAGTGTGCCTGCTCCACTGCAACATCAATACTTTCAGTATCAGCAAAAACTATATTTGGACTCTTTCCCCCAAGTTCCAGTGTTACACGCTTTAAATTGGAGTTTGCAGCAGCTGCTTGTATTAACCTTCCAACCTTGATTAAAAAAAGGAAGGAAAAGATTTAGTGGTGTGCAAAGTAAATAATTAGATGTTACTTAACAATCATGGTGAGGTCAAGCTGACAATATCACATTCACAAGGCCAGAGGTAATAAAGACAATAACTCCAGGGTTCACTACGGAAATAACTTTAAGTTAATGTTTAAAATGGTTCTGATCATCCTGATTGTTTTTCAAATTTTTTTAAATGTATTGTTGTGACCTTTCCTGCATTTATGGAATTGATGATAAACTTTAAAAGAAATCAGTTGGCACTTATACCCTGGTGCACACACAATTACAGACTTTGTTTCATTTTTATTGTTCAATTGCAGGCGCACACTCTTTAGTTAATTTGAACAATTTAAATTTTAAAAAACATAGTATGTTTGGTTGCGCATACAGAAATAACATGGTTTTGGGAATTTTTGAGTCAAATTGCACTTGTATTGTTCCTTCGGCATTCAAACAGGTTTATGGATTGTACAGATTTTACCCCATTTTGAGGGATGTCTGGAAAACCATCAGAACATGCAACTCTTGATTACCTCTGTTGATCCTGTGAATGAAACTTTGTTGATGTCCATGTGTTCAGAAATTGCTGCTCCTGCTGTTGGACCATAACCAGAGATGATATTCACAACACCAGGAGGAAATCCTGCCTAAAATAGTGTTGAAAATCAAATAGCGTCAATTGAAAATATAAATATTGTAGATATTTTCTGCCAACATCATCTGTCTTAAGAGGCAAAGAAAATACTTGTCTAGTTATGTCCAAGCAAGGACAAATTTACAAGCATCTATTTTTTTTTTTGCCAAATAGAGGCTATCTTGAGTTTATAAGCCTTCAAATATTTTTTGCATGACACACATCAAAATGTTCACCAGCTGCCAACTGGCACAACTTTAGGTATCAACAAGTTATTCTATTCTTGTAAAACAAAGCAATTTTCAGAAGAAGGTTTAAGTCAGACATGCTGTTGTAAAATTTGGGAATATGGCTAGGTATGATCAAAGCATTTCTTTTGTTAGTGATTGCATGTTCACTATTATTAAGTAAACCCAACTTAGTTTATTGTGGGAACACAAAATCTAGCAAACATATGCACAATGACAAAGACATAAGTTTGTGCATTATCCTCTGTCTGATGAACTCTCTAGTTCCTCCCAGTAAATTGCACCTCACGATTTTCTATGATGGCTCCTACATGGGTAAAAGAGTTTTTACAAGCCCTGCTTATGTTCCCTCTGAATGAACACTGTTGACCCAAATTATCCCTTAAGTGTCTGGCTTCTCCTTTCTCTTTACAGTATCACCCTTAAATCCAATAAAGAAAATGATCACCAGGTTATGAAACTACTGATTGTCAAACAAATTCTCCTAGTCAGTAACACATGAAATGTAAGGAGAACAGTATGAAGAATGTGAAAACCATATTTAGGGGGCAAAGGGTTGATCAACACAATCTTCTGACTATGATCATATCCATAATCATTATTATGATAGTGGTGTGGCTTGTAGGAATCAAGCCTTACCAATAGTTGCTGTCTGCTGTAAACAATCTACTACATACCCTCTTAAACTTACCTCTTTAAACAAGGAACCCACATACAGCGCTGTTAAGGGAGTCTGTTCAGCTGGTTTAACTATTACAACATTGCCACAAGCCAGAGCTGCAGAAAGCTTTAAACATGCTATATTAAGAGGGAAATTCCATGGTACAATAGCTCCAACCACACCCACAGGTTCATGTCTGGTGTACACAAAGTAAGGATCATCTGCATATATAGGAAAAAATAAATGAAGCCAATGGATGAGGCTGGTTTCACTTGTCTGCAACACTGTAACTACTTGCTTACATGTCCCAATGCAGTAAGGTATTCACTGCTACTAACTGCTTTTTATCACTGACAAATTTAATTCAAAAGGTACCAACATGTTACACTATACTCTTCACTTACAGAATGTTCTTCTCACAACAGGGCCATTTTACAGTTGTGTACTTACTTTCCAAGCCTTTGATTTGGAGTGAGGTTGAAGATGACCTTCTTGTGATATAGACCAGTACCTATTTAGTATTATAACAAACTAATTTACATTTGAAAGGCAGCAAGGTTTGTATCATGACAAGGTCACCCTTAGCCTCACTTCTGTTCAAAGGCTTGGCAACCAAGCATGCAACTGTAAACTGGACTATTCAAACACCTTCACCAAAAAACTCAGGTAATTGCACAAATTTATCAGCTGGCCCTAAAGTATTACCTAGATGTAACATCAAATTACATGTACCATAACTTATCAATATGGAAATGTTTATAGCTTTGATGAGAGAGACCTACTAAGTTTTAGAGGGTAAAAAGATTGCACCGTATATATAATAATATTCTTGTCTGAATGGTAGCCGTAAAGGGTAGTATTTATGGCTTTGCAGTAGCATGCTATACTAAAACAAGGGCATACAAGTTAGGAAGCAAAATTTATCATATATAGTTTTAATAGTTTTTTCCACCTACTCACTAACCAGAAGATATAGTCTTTCCTGTTATCTTATCAGCCCATCCAGCATAGTATCTGAAGCATTTTACAGTAAATTCCATGTCATCTACTGAATCGGCAAATAATTTTCCACTGTCAATTGTCTCCAGGGACTATAAATGAATGAATAAAAAATTCAAAATGCATCAGTCATTTCAATTTTAAACAAATTACTGAAAAGTGACATCCAGTCATCCAATCATACTGTACAATGTAGTCTTATTATCTCTGTCAAATCTTAAAGGGACAGGAATTAATGCTTCACAGGATAAGATATCCACCATAAGACTACTTAGTAGTAAATCCCTCACAAATGAGTAATAACTAAATTATCTGAGTGCCTCTCTCCACCAAAGGGTGTAAATGACTACCAACAAACTCCGAGGGAAAGTTGAAAAATACTGGGTGATAGTTTCTTGGTAACAAATAAGCATTCAATCAAAGATAAGTGTAACTGTACTCTCAGTTGGCTCACTCTATTGAAACTGAGCTAGGCTCCAATGCTCATGGATACAACCCCTTGAGCCTTTACATTCTAACATCAATACATATATTCTCCATACTGTTCACCACACATTTCCTACAGTCCTGGCAAGGAGGATTTGTTTAACAATAAAGTACTTCTTTAGTTCTAAGGTGATCATTTCCTTCATTCTCATGATCTAAATGTTTAATTCAGAGCTGACTGTGTAAGGATAAATTAGAGGTTAAGTACTCTTAGGGGTAAAGAAGGCTTAATTTATAAAAAAAGACTATTCATGTATCACAATGACAGATGCTGCTCAGCGATATTATGTTACTTACAGCAAGATAGTCCAAGTCTCTCTCAATGAGGTCTGCCATTTTGTATAAGAGTTGGTCTCTCTTGGAAGCATCCATGATCCTCCAAGGACTGCCCAATTTAAAAGCTTCAGTGGCAGCTTTGACTGCTTTATCAATATCAGCCTGAAACAGTTACATATGGCAAGGATATACCCACTGTACACCTTGAAATACAAGATGTAACCCAAGAATCTATTATGAAAATTAGATTCCATACTCATGTCACTTTTCATTTGAATCCCAGATTCAGGGCAATGAAAAAAGATTTCAATGTAAAATAAAACATTCAATTATATATTAGTAAAGTTGAGCTTGTTCCTTAGCTCCAAAGTTATGGATTCTTAATTTCCTCTTAAGGCTGAACATTTCCTAGTACAGAATTCAAGAGGATTTGGTGTTATATCAACTGGAGATAACACCCTTAGCTGAAAATATTTATAATCTTGTCACCTGTTTGCAAGATAAGGTAAAAATTGTAACCATAAGTGGCATTAGTGATACAATGTAAGTAGATTTAATTAGACTAAGTATAATTATAGTGTAATCAAGTAGCATATAACATAATAACTCAATGTAATG